>NC_059135.1:26572928-26735428 GCF_020740605.2 Lemur catta
TTGAAACCACAATGATACTATTTCTTACCTCTTATATTGGACAAAATTTTTAAGATTAATACTTAGTCTTGGAGGACTTTTATAGACCTTTATAGTTCAGAAGATAAATTGGTGCAGCTTTTTTGTAGGGCAATTTGAGAGTATCTACCAAAGTATAAAATGCACTTACCATTTGACTCAACATTTCTGTTACAAAAAAAGTTCTCTATGGACATAGTCAATTAAAGTAGGATATCTGTCCAAAGATGTTCACTGTAGCATTTTTTGATAAGAAACCGCAATTACTGATAAAGTGGATCATAGAAAGTATATTGTGGTATGATGAATACATTTCCGAAGTTATCTATGCTAAACTGTGATGGTCTCCAAATTGGGTGATAATCACTAAGAAAATATTAGATGTAATATTTAATATATATTTATATATTTTAACTCATCCTTTTAAGATCTATTTTTATGTCTGCTTAAAAATGCACATAATAGGTCCAAGTAGTGGTGTATGTATATAATTTATAAATAAATAAATATACATATATTAGAGTTAAGTGACAAAAAAATGTTTGCTGTTGGGAATGCAACAACTCAAATTGGTGCTGGAGACTGGTGAACCCAAATGTGCAGGATAAAGATCCAACGCCATAGCATGCTATACAAGGCCCTTAGCTTTCAGTTACCTTAATTCTCCTGACTCCTTTCCCACTCCTTTTCCTCCTCACCAACACAATGCAGCCTATGGCCCAGGAAACCAACTGACATGGATTTTTACTTGTGTATGTTGGGAGACGCTCTCATGGGTCTCCTGTGCTGCTACATGTCTTGCTGGGTATGCTAGGAATGCAAGGCCTCGACTGATGTTCACCAGGGCTTTTCCTCAGGGTCGCGTCTGCAGCAAGCAACCTTCAGGGATGAGGCCATGCCGCCCTCTGGGACAAAAAGCAAGGATATGGGGCCTCACTCAGAACCCTAGAATTGGTATGAAGATTATTTTCAGTTGAAAACATTTGAGATTCAACAGATGCAGAAAGAAGCCTTCTCAGAGTGTCACTTATCTGACTAAAAGCAACAATTTCTGGGAAATGAGGCTACCATAATTCCTTCTTTGGGGTGAGTTTTACTCCCAGAATAAAAGGCTGAGAACAAATCTACCATAAATACCCTTTCCAGGAGACTTTTATGGCCGTGAAAGACACAGAAAAGACCACTAGCACTGGTATAAACAAACTTTATCACAGACTTTCTTATTTTCCATTTGTTCCCCAGAAACCTATTTGTTCTTACCATGGAAGCCCTTTCTCCTACTAAGTTAGGAAAGTGTACCTCTAACATTAACCATTCAGTGAGCTAGCTACTTCTTTTGTTAGTGCCACTATGAATGCAAATAAATCTTCTTTTCTCCTATTAATCTATCTTTTATAGGTTTAGTTTGCAGGCCTCCATTTTCTAACCTTAAGAGGGTAGAGGAAAGGTTTTCCTCCCTGCCAATGCTCACACTGCCTGCCGTGCTGTAAGCAATATAGTCCTTTGTATCTTACCCAGGAGTCCTTGTCTTCTGCCAACATCCATGAAACCGTAACAGGCTAAGTAATTAGTTTGTAAGTAGAGTAAAATCCAATCCCAGGCCCAACAATGGAGCCTCTTCCACACTTCTGCTACATTGCCCACACATTCCCTTCCCTTGAAATATCTTTCCTTAAGTCTTCTTTGTTTCTTCTTTTTGACTTTCTTTTATAGATATAACAGCTTTTTTAATTTCATTTTTTTCCTACTGACTTCAAAATTATACTTTATATATTTATTCTCTCATTAGTTACCCTTAGGTTATGCATATGTGTCCAACCTGAAAAAAATAGTTTAATCAATATCTCCTTACTTGTCCCAAACTACGAAGACTTCACAGTGCTTTAACACAAACCATATATCTTCTTTTTCCATATTATGGTTGTCCTTTATTCTAATTTCACCTCATTTTAATTTTCCTCTCCTTTCATTCATTTTTTAGTTGTTTTTTGTTCTGTTTTTGCTAAAGACAATTATTCAGATTCACCACATGCTTACCAATTGTTTTGCTCATCATTGCTTCTTGCATCCAAGCCTTCCTTCTAGGTTTGATTCCTTTCTTATGCTGAAGTATATCCTTTACTAGTTCTTTCGGCAATGAGCTGTGAGTGGTAAATGCTTTTGGCCATTTTATTCAAAATATCTTATTTTACCCACACTCTTCAGAGATTGCTAGCAAATGTTTTTCAATCTTTAGTATCCATAAAAATAATCTGGGGAGTTCATCAAATGAAGATTCCTGGATCCCTTTGAGATTCTACTTTAGCAATAGGGTGGGACAGGAATCTACCTTTTCAATTAGAACGTAAAGTGACCCTGATGTAACTATACAAAGGCTATCCTTTGAGAAGAAACAGGGCTGTAGACAGAGGGTAGGCATGGAAAAGATTTTTTGTTTGTTTTATATATTTTTTTCTTATAAAAGTAATGCATGGGCAGGGTGCGGTGGCTCATGCCTGTAATCCTAACACTCTGGGAGGCTGAGGCAGGAGGATCGCTTGAGGTCAGGGGTTTGAGACCAGCCTGAGCAAGAGCAAGACCCCGTCTCTATAAAAAATAGAAACAAATGATTTGGACAGCTAAAAAATATATATATATATATACAAAAAATTAGCCGAGCATGGTGGCACATGCCTGTAGTCCCAGCTACTCGGGAGGCTGAGGCAGTTGGATCGCTTGAGCCCAGGAATTCGAGGTTGCTGTGAGCTAGGCAGACGCCACAGCACTCTAGCCCAGACAACAGAGTGAGACTCCATCTTAAAAAAATAAATAAATAAATAAATAATGCATGCTCATTAAAGATGTTTTAGGAGAATAGAGAATAGGGAAGAAAAAGTCACTTAATTCTATCCAAATACACTTACTGTCAGTTGTGTAATACAGAGTTGATCTTCACAACTAGAAGATTCTGTATTTGCAGATTCTGCCTACTCCCTAAAATTTATTTGCACCCCAAAAATCAAAACTTGCAGTCATTGACGGACATGTAGACTGCAGTGAACAATCTGAGTCACCTGCCTGTCCTGTGCATGTTCCTAGTGGACATCAAACACAGCCACACTCTGCCTTCTTGTTTTCATACAAAGGTGAGCAGAGGACAGGGACAGTAGGGGGCAGGGCAGAGTAGTGCAAGAAGGCACAGCTCTGGGGGCCAGTAGGATGGGGTACACCTGTTATTGGGGCAGCCAGAAGCAAGTGACTTAATACTTTCGAAACTTATTTTTTTGACTTTGTAAAATTAAGCATACTCTACCAGGAATATACTTGTGTTTTTAGGATTTAAGATTATAATCTATATGAGATGTATGTATGTGATATTTCCTCTAGAAGCAACGATTCATATTCACTAACTCAGTGTTCCCGGACTTTATGGAAAATAACTGTCATCATGAGAATTGACTGTATTTCCTTCTAGACTTTTTAACATGCATAAGATTTTTGCAATATTGCTGTTGGTATTTATGTGTTATATCTGTTACCCAAGGTCAGCCTCTCCTACTCCTGATCACCTTCCTCTAATAGAATGGCTTCAACCTGGCTACACATTGGAGTCACCTGGGGAACTTGACAAACTGTTGATACCCAGACCCCATCCACAGAAATTTGGATTCAATTGTTATGAGGCTGGGTCTAGGCACCAGCAGCATTTAAAAGCTCCCAGGTGGTTCCAGTGAGCAACCTGGGGTAGAAATTCCATTTGATCTATTTGGAAAACAGCTCATGGTCTCAGTGCACTTTGGAGCCACCCGTTCAGCAGCCCCCTGTCCCTCTGACGTCCTCCTCCTCCAGCTCTACTCTGGCCACAGCTTGCTCCTCTGCTGCCCAGTGCCTGGAACTCGGGCCTACCATCTTTCCTGGGGCAATGGTGCTATTCATGCCACTGACCCATGGAGGAGCGGGGTAGGAGTGGCCCTACAGTGCCTTTGCTCACCCACCCTTTAATCTCCCCTCAACAGTACCACACAAGACTAGAGGAGAATAACTGGCTTTACTGGACGATTGGAGATAAGGGAAGGAAACTGCAGAGCAAAAGAAAAACTGCAAACTGTGCACCAAATATGACTCTCCAGTAGTCTAAGGAAAAAGAACCACTACCACAAGAGGAATGTTCACAGACCCAGATTCCTGCCTTCTGCCTCCTTCATTCTTTAGGCAATCCACAGGACACACCCTCAATAGAACATTTCCCAAAGTCTGAGTTTCTCAGTCTAAAATAATATTCCATGAAAGGTGGAAAGGGATATGCCATTGTAAGGTAAAGATATGCCTCTTTTTTCTTCCTGATAGTTCAGCAGGTAGCCATTGAATAAAATACACACATAGACATACACGCAGACAAAACTTCACAGATAAAATTCATACCAAGGATTTGGAGGAACATTTTCCTCAATGTGAGTTAAAATGGCCCCCATATATTCATATATTGAAGATAATGTTTTACCTTATTATGCAAATCAATCTCAGCCTCACCGCCCCACAACTATATCTTATACTTCTACTTACAAACCCTTCCCAGAGACCTGTTGGTACTTAACTGTCTCATTTCTGCATCTTTTTTCAGCATCAGAGCCACTGGCCTTAAGGGCCACACTCTGGATGAAACAAAGAAGAAGCAAAGCATTCATAAAATCTTTGCTCAAACCAATGTCCTGAAATATTTCCCCTATGTTTTCTTCTGGTCGTTTTATAGTTTCAGGGCTTATATTTAAGTCTTTAATCCATTTTGAGTTGATTTTTCTATATGATAAGAGATATGGGTCTAGTTTCATTCTTCTGCATATGGATATCCAGTTTTCCAAGCTCCATTTTTCAAAGAGGCTGTCCTTTCCCTAGATGTATGTTCTTGATGCCTTTGTTGAAAGTCACTTGGTTGTAAATACATGGATTCACTTCTCAGTTCTTTATTCTGTTCCTTTGGTCTACGTGTCTGTTTTTCAACCAGTACTATGCTGTTTTGGTTACTAGAGCTTTGTAGTCTACTTTTTTTTTTTTTTTTTGTAGTATATTTTGATGTTAGATAGTGTAGTACCTCCAGCCTTGTTCTTTTTGCTTGGGATTGCTTTGGCTATCTGGAGTCTTTTGTGGTTTCATACACATTTTAGGATTTATTTTTTCCTATTTCTGTAAAGAATGTCCTTGGTATTTGATAGGGATTGCATTGAATCTGTAGATTGCTTTGGGGAGTGCAATCATTTTGACAATATTAACTGTTCCAACCCATGCACATGGAATGTCTTTCCATTTTTGTGTGTGTCTTCTTCAATTTCTTTCATTGGTGTTTTGTAGTTTTCATTGTAGAGATCTTTTGCCACCTTGGTTAAATTTATTCCCAGGGTTTTCTTTTTTGGTTTTTGGGTTTTTTGTTTTTTGGTTTGTTTTTTTTTTTTTTTGTAGCTATTGTACATGGGATTGCTTTCTTGATTTCTTTTTCAGCTAGTTTGTTATTTGTTACAGAAGTGCTACTGATTTTTGTATGTTGATTTTATATCCTAAAACTTTACTATATTTGTTTATCAATTGTAAGAGTTTTTTGATGAAGTCTTTAGGTTTTTCTAGATATAAGATAATGTTATCTGCAAATAGTGACAATTTGCCTTTTTCTTTTCCAGTTGGATGCCCTTTATTTCTTTCTCTTGCCTAACTTCTCTGGCTATGACTTCCAGTACTATGTTGAATAAGCGTGGTGAAAGTGAGCATCCTTGTCTTATTCCAGTTCTCAGAGAAAAAGCCTTCAGCTCTTCCTCATTCAGTATGATGTGAGCTGTGAGTTTGTCATATAGGGCCTTTACTGTGTTGAGGTTCATTCTTTCTACATCTAATTTGCGGAGAGTTTTTATTATGAAGGAATATTGAATTTTATCAAATGCTTTTTCCACATCTATTGAGATGATCATATGGTTTTTGTCCTTCATTTGATTGATGTGATGTATCATATTTATAGATTTGCATATATTAAACCATTTTTGCATCCCTGGTATAAATCCCAGTTGATCATGTTGTATAATCTTTATTTTTATTTTTTAGAGACAGGGTCTCATTATGTTTCCCAGGCTGGCCTTGAACTCCCAGGCTCAAGCAATCCTTCTGCTTCACCCTCCCAAGTAGCTGGGACTACAGGCACTCCACCACACCCAGCTCATAGTGTATAATCTTTTTGATGTACTTTTGGGTTCAGTTTGCTAGTATTTTGTTAAGGATTTTTGCATATTTTCATCAGGGATATTGGCCTGTAGTTTTCTTTTTTTTGTTGTGTCCTTGTCTGGTTTTGGTTTCGGGGTAATGCTGGTCTCATAGAATGAGTTTAGAAGAATTCCCTCCTCATCAATTTTTTGGAATAGTTTGAGAAGAATTGGTGTTATTTCTTCTTTAAAATGTTTGTAAGAACACAGCATGAAGCTATCCAGTCTTAGGCTTTTCCTTTTTGGGAAATGTTTACACTGCAGATGGGTATATAAATTAGTCAAGCCATTAAGGAAACCAGTATAGAGAGTCCTCAAAAAACTAAAAATAGAATAACCATATAATCCAGCAATCTCACTACTGGGTATATATCTAAAGAAAAAGAAATCAGTATATCAAAGAGATATCTACATCCCATGTTTACTACAGCACTATTAGTTTACAATAACTGAGATATGGAATCAACCTATGTGTATATCAACAGATGAATGGGTAAAGAAAATGTGGCATAGATACACAATGGAATACTATTCATCCATACAAAAATGAAATCCTACCATTTGCAACAACATAGATGAGCCTGGAGGATATTATTTTAAGGGAAATAAGTCAGGCACAGAAAGACAAATATTGCTCACTTTTATGCAGGAGCTATAAAAGTTGTTCTCACTCATATCTAGGGGCTAAAAAGCTTGTGCTAATAGAAGTAGAGAGTAAAATTGTGGTTACTAGAGGCTGGGAAGGGAGGGTTAGGGAGAGGTTGGTTAATGGATACAAAATTACAGCTAGAGAGGAGGAATAAATTCTAGTGCTCTGTAGCACTGCAGGGTGACTATAGTTAATAATTTATTATACATTTTCAAACAGCTGGGAGAAAAGATTTTGTATGTTCCCAACACAAAGAAATGGCAAATGTTTGAGGTCATAGGTATGCTAATTACCCTAAATTGATCATTACACATTATATACATGTATGGAAATATCACACTGTACCCCATAAATATGTACAATTATTGTGTCAAAACAATAATAAAATTTTTAAAAAGAAATTGCAAAGCACTGAAAACACTTCTTCCCCACTATAGCAAATCATTTTCTTAGGGGATTGCCAAGACTAACTTCCGTCAGTGGTGGAAGGCAATGTGAGGATGTATTATTCTCCCATCTAGAGTACTTCTCTACCCCACCTCAGGGTGGATTGGTGGAGATGGGAGGAAGAAAAGGAAAGTGTCAACTCTTCTGTATTTTAGGCTTTTGGATTTTAGTACAATTTTGTATTTTAATATGTTTACCTAACATTATAGCATAAGCACTTTCCCACACTATAAAATAGTGTAATTTCTTCAAATGAACCACTGGTGCACATGTGAAAAAAAATAGTATAATTAAGTATTTTTAATTGCTACAAAATATTTTATTGAATGGGCATACTATGGCTACTTAACTATCTCCCTATGTGTATATTAGGTTTCTTTCCAATTTTTCATTATCTTAAATAATAATGTTTAGCTGCACTAAACATCTCTCATGTAGATCACTTTGCTTAGAACTACTTACTAAGGATGGATGCTTAGAAATAGAACCGCTGAGTCAAAGGTAAAAAAATTTATATATATTAACATATATATGTGTGTGTGTATATACATTAGAGACAAGGTCTCACTATGATGCCCAGTATGGTCTCAAACTCCTGGGCTCCAGTGACCAGGGATTATAGGTATGTGGCATGCACCTATATTTTTTAAATTCTTGGTAAATATTGGCAAACACCTTTTGTTCCAAATACATGTACAAATTTACACCTTTATCAGGAACATGTGAGACTATATGTGAGTAGTTTTTAAAGAAAAAAAATGACATGATCTGATCTGCCTTTTAAAGAGGTAAGTCTGGCTGCATGTCTAGGCCTAGCTGGATGTGGGCTATGGTAGTCCAGGTGTAGATGGTAAGGGCCCGGTAAAAACCAGAAGGAAGGCTTCTTTACACAGACTTAGCCACCAGACAACCGGGGAAGATGCAAGGCCTAGGCTGGCCTTCAAATTGCCATGAACAAACAATGAAGTTGAAAGGGACCTGGAGAAGTCTTCTTCCTCCGTATAATTAAGACATCAGACTGCTATATTTGCTTGGAGATTGCTGCAGCATCTGAGGACCCTGGAGAATGGTTTTTGTTCACATAAAGTTATAGAATGCAGAAATGCCTTGAAGACATCATGTCACATTAAAGCAGGAAGGAGCACACAAATGCTCATTTTTTACATTCAAGCTTTTGTTTTTTTAAAGAACAAAATGCTTTCCCTACTTCATTTCTTTTTGCAAAAATAAGCTATGCTCACTTTGCTACTTCTATTTATCATGCTGATTCTCCCGCATTCTAAAGAGCTTTAATGTCTTTTTGATAGTCCTACAGCCTCAGAATAAATTTCCCTCAAGACTATTTTAGAGCCTAAAAATAGTAGCTATGGCACTAATGTTACCTTTTGCTTGAGTAAGAAAGGTAATTTTTATAAATCATTTTAAATCGTCCATTTACAACTAACTAGAACTTAAATCTCTATTTTAAAGTCCTTAATGCTTGCCTTTTAAACCAAAATACACAAAATGTATTGATCTAAACCCTGACTCTTACTATTAACTCTAATTATCTACCACAGCAATAATTTACTCAGCTAAAGAGGATAATATTCATCCAAGAAGAACAAGAGAAGAAGGAGAAGAGGAAGAATAAGGAGTAGAGGAAGAAGAATGCTTATTTCAGGCAGTTTTATTTAGTTTGGCTTATCATTCATCTCTATGGAAATTTGCCTAGAGATTAAAAAAATCAATTCTGTCTATGGGGAAAACATGGAATACAATGTTATTGGGATAAATCTTAGTACACTTTCTAGCCACCTGTTATGTATCTACCTAAATTGGTTCCTGCATCTGTGCTGCTTTCATAGAAATTGGAAACAATTATTTGTACAACTAGCTCCCTCATTCTTGCCTTTCCCCCGCTATTGCAGAATCTGCTCACATACTTCATACCTTAAGTCTCTTGTAAGGATACACCAAAAGCTATGGAGTGTCCAGCACCTTCAAGAACACAATCAATTTCATCAGTTGATTTTCCACAGACTATAATTGGTTTTCTTCTAATACCAACTCTAGTGTTTATTACATTGAGGAGGAAGGGTTTCTGATCAAACTTTTAAAATGTCAAGTACCAGAAGGATACCTCACTGGCAATGAGGGAAAAAAGATCGTTGCTTCAGGCAGCTACAAATTCAATAAAAAAAGAAAGAAAAGAAGAGAGGAAATTTCAACTTCAAGTACTGAGCAAACACTAGATCGACAAACACAATGCTAGCCCTGGATTATTTACCAACTTAAAAGTAAACTCCTAAATATAAGGGGAGAAATTATTAATAAAAGTTAATTAAATAAACCATATATACACTATTTTAATGTTAATATATAATAGATACATTGTATCTATGTGTATATAATATCTAACTAAATTAAAACAAAGTTCCATAATTCGATCCAATTGGAAATCCAAAATTATATACTAAAGAATTTATATAACAAAAAGATTTTCAAAAGCATTTATTGGCTTTTGTGCCTCTACAACATAGGTTCTTACTCAACTTTAACATTTGCTAAAATATACTAGCTGACAAAACTTCACAGATTTAATCAATACTGGGGCTCAAATTATAGTTATATCTGGGAATTACACAAAATTTAAACATTGTGCTTCCCTATAATCTTGAGAAGGTAACTATAATAAATATAGTACAAAGAAAAAAGATGGGTATGCTTCACTTTAACTGTAGTCTTACCTAAATTTCCCATAGTCTTAGTACCCATTGCTATCTATATTGGGCATAGATGCTCTGACACAATAAATAATAAATTAAAATTAAAATAAGTTCTGGGCCAGGTGTGGTGGCTCACACCTGTAATCCTAGCACTCTGGGAGGCCCAGGCGGGAGGATCGCTCGAGGTCAGGAGTTCGAGACCAGCCTGAGCAAGAGCGAGACCCCGTCTCTACTAAAAATAGAAAGAAATTATCTGGACAGCTACAAATATATATAGAAAAAAAAAATTAGCCGGGCATGGTGGCGCATGCCTGTAGTCCCAGCTACTCGGGAGGCTGAGGCAGTTGGATCACTTGAGCCCAGGAATTTGAGGTTGCTGTGAGCTAGGCTGATGCCACGGCACTCTACCCCGGGCAACAGAGTGAGACTCTGTCTCAAAAACATAAAATAAATAAAATAAAATAAAATAAGTTCTGGCACTTATAAATTGGCTTGATAAAACAGGATGTCATGAACTCCAAGTTAAAATAGTTAATGTGGCCCAATATAAGTTAAAACTGGGTCTGTAAGGATTAAAATCTATCATATTATATATATAAAATGTAATTAATAAAGAGGTGATTATCCCCATTGCTTCTCCATTTGACAGCCCAATTTTACATGTGTTTTGTGTTGTTTTGTTTTGTTTTGTTTTGTTTTGTAAGTCTCAAAAGACAAGATATCACTCTTGCTCAGGCTGATCTCAAACTCCTGACATCAAGCGATCTTCCCAGAGTGTTAGAATTACAGGCGTGAGCCACCACACCCGGCCCCAATTTTACATGTTCTTAAATCTTTAAAAAAGGGGTAGGGGGGCTGGTGATGGATTGCTGCAACCTTAATGCTGTGCTCCCATCCATCAAGGCCTTATACCCAACATCCAATATTATTAAAATAACAGATTCTACTCAAGTCAACAACTGGTAAATAGTTCACTCTTATAGATTGGCTAAGATGTTCTGTTCAGCGCCTATTTCAACAGCCTCTCAGCTACAGTTTCCCTTTACCTCCAAAGGGACACAATATACCTTTTCCAGGCTGCCTACGGGCACCTCAACAGCTTTGTCATCACACATAATCTTTGCAGATAAGTTCTTGATGACATCCACCTTTCTCCAAGAGCACAAGTGTAACATTTTGATTGATCACATCCTCTTTCAAGGAGATTGATTTGATACATTCATTAAGGACATAAAAAGCCAACATCTTTTAGCCATTTTTGAGTCCTGGTGACAATTGACTCCACATTTATACATTATACTTACAAATAAAAATCAACAGGCACTCTTGGTAGTGCCTTCAAAGAACTCCTTTGCTATAGAGGCTTTAACCACCTCTTCTTAAGCCTCCTGGAGTCCCTCCCTGGACCACTTAGGATGGCCAAGGCAGGAGATATGTTCTCATTCTGTTGCTCAGGTTAGAGTGCAGTGGCGTCATCACAGCTCACTGCACCCTCAAACTCCTAGACTCAACTGAGCCTCCTGCCTTAGTCTCTCAGACATTTCACTTTTTAAAATATGCAATGATAAGCACTTGAAAAAGAAATTCACTAGAACTTTCATGCTCTTGATAGGTCCCTGATAACCAGTTTAACTGAGAGACATAATGATCTCCTTAAACAACTCCTTTCAAATTCTAGTCCAACAAATAAATTTCCATTTTGCCCTCAGATTTTAAACTATCTTTATAAAATTTCTTTTTTCTTTCTTTTTTTTTTCTTTTTCTTTTTTTTTTTTTTTTTTTGAGACAGCGTCTCACTCTATTGTCCCATGTAGAGTGCAATAGGTTATCACGGCTCACCACAACCTCAAACTCCTGGGCTCAAGAGATCCTCCTGCCTCAGCCTCCCAAGTAGCTGTGACTACAGGCATACACCACCAAGCACAGCTAAGTTTTTCTATTTTTAGTAGAGACAAGGCTTTGCTCACTCAGGCTAGAGTCTTGAACTCCTGACCTCAAGCAATCCTTCTGCCTTGGCCTCCCAGAGTGCTAGGATTCCAGGCATGAGCCACCATGTCCGATCTATAAATTTTCAATCTTGCCCCTAACCCCTAAGGTCTAGGGGCCACATTGAGGATGCATACTCTCCTGGGACTCATTAACCATAAATTGTCTCATAGGCCAGGTAGCTTCTTATCAGACATGGAACCCGTTTGAACCTAAACTTCCATACTCAAAACAAAAATCCTTCCAGGTGCAGCTACACATCATTCTATTAACGTTGGTCTTATTACTACTGCTTTAGGTACTTTTATTGGTTTGCAGTCCAGAGGCCCAAAACCTTCAGTAAGCCATTATGTCAACCAAACAGAGCAAATGCTGAAGCCCACATCAATTACAGTGGGTATTCATAGTAGAGAGCACAGAATCATTTTTTGCTGTAATGCTTGATGGTGCTATTGACATCGAAATTGAAAAAAGTTCATATGGGATCTTGCTTGTCATGAGCAGACTTTTGAGACCTAAGTGAACTCTATTCAGGACTCCAGGAAGTGGAGAATATAACTCTATTCACAGTAGTGCTTTATATTCAATGGCCAGACATTTTCAATTGTGCTTTTCAGAATTAAGTGTATCCTTCGAAATCTAAAAAGAGTCACAGGCTTTGACAAGAAGCCTCTCACTGGCTTCTAATGTCTGATTGGACAGATAAAAATTGTGAGGTATTCTTTCTCATAAAACATCCAATATTGTCAGACGATGATTTTTATGAGATAATTTCAGTGGGCTTTAAGATATAGAACTATCAAATTTTAAATGGAAATATTGGTCTAGTCCTTCCCCACATCCACATCGATGTTGCCTCTGTTATATTTTTGAATGCTGCAGAGATCCCATTGTTTGGAAAAAAAATAAATCGGTCAAAGTCTCACTTTCCCATTTCAGAATGCTTGCAGAGAGTGCAAAATGTCTCAAAGGGGAGTTGAAGAATGAGAAGTTGCCCAGTATTGTGACAATCAAAGAAGTCGGATTCCAATTACAAACTTTTATTGAGTATAGCTCTATTTCCAGGATTTTTATCTACTATGGACACCTCAAAATGTTCCTGGATTCTTAAAAATTATATATAATTTCTCTGCATTCTGTTCCTTTACATTTATCTTTACAAATCTGTTATTCTAAAAAATGCCACCATGGACCTCTGCTTCCTATCTCAAAAGCACACTTTCATTTGTCACACTGTATCACTTTGTTCCTGGTCATGATTTAACTCGCCATTGAGTTTCATTCTCAGTCATCTGTCCTACTTTGATTATAAACAGGCAATGAACGCACTAAAGATATTTCTAAGGATGAATGGGGGAAATCTAATCTGCATAATGATGGAAGAAATGTTATTATTCCATAAAAATCCACCAGCACTTCTATTTTCAGGAAGACTTAGTGGTTATGGGATTAACCATTAAGATCTGGGGTCCCGGCCGGGTGCGGTGGCTCACGCCTGTAATCCTAGCACTCTGGAAGCCCGAGGCGGGAGGGTCGCTGGAGGTCGGGAGTTCAAGACCAGCCTGAGCAAGAGTGAGACCCTGTCTCTGCTAAAAAAAAAATAGAAAGAAATTAACCGGACAACTAAAAATATATAGAAAAAATTAGCACATGCTTGTAGTCCCAGCTACTCAGGAGGCTGAGGCAGGAGGATTGCTTGAGCCCAACAGTTTGAGGTTGCTGTGAGCTAGGCTGATGCCACAGCACTCTAGCCTGGGCAACAGAGTGAGACTCTGTCTCAAAAAAAAAAAAATTGGGGGTTTGTGGGGAGGGAGTCACCACACAATGTCCACAGTGTCACAAAAAATGTCTTCTGTTCCAAACCTAATGCTACGTTTCTAGTTCTTTGAGAATATGACCTGCAAGAGTATTTTAATGAGCCATGTTGAAGATCCATGATGTTGGTGATGAGATCGCCCTTTGCCATCTCGATAGAAATGACAAAGACAATTATCAGCAGCAGGTGATGAATGTGGCAGCTGCGACGGACATTGCACCTGCTAGCTGTGACCACGCTGTGACAGAGGGCACTGCAGGTGATGCTGGAGCTACAGACACAGCAAGAGAGCTGTAACAGCCTCTCATGAGAAAACTCAAACCACCTGAGACTCTGCGTTGCTGATGGAGAATCTTAGGGGTACCTGAAGACCCTGTGAGTCTACCTGAGATGAGACATTCTGGGGCACCTCCATTGGCCCAGCAGTTCCAGAACATTCCATAGTATTGAGAAGGAATAAGACTTATCCCCCATTTCCTAGTAATAATAAGACCAACAATAATAACCCTAATGATGAGCATAGCTACCACACTGTGCTTACTACGAGCCAGGCACTGTTCTAAGGACTTTGCATCTGTGTTCGCTCACCCTTGCTGCCAGCACCTTTCCTTCTGGATCCCCCAAAGGCAGCTATTAGCCACTGTCAGCCTCTCAAGACCAGGAGGGCAGTGAGGAGTGTGGAGGGAGAGAGATTTATCAGGAAGAGCCAGTCAGTGAATTAGGGTCTTTCTTCATCCAAATCTACTCTTTCTGCTAAATTTCAAAAACTAATAAGAAAACAATTTTTCTTCAATTCTTCTCTCTTTATCCTAAGTAAGGAAGTAGTTTTCATTGGGAATAGCGTTGCTGAGTTCTGGGCAGTCATGGCTTATAGGACACATACTTTATGGGTCAGTGGTTTTTTCCAGAAGGACAACAGGGTTAGATGGTGTCTATAAAACAATGCAGGCAAATCATGCTTCTAAGACTGTAGGTAGAGTTTTCAATAGTAGCTGACCATTTCTGTTTCTATTCCTGTCTTAGAAAAAAACTTTTCTTTGTAAAGTGAAGTTTTTCCCTTAAGATCCCGGGCAATTTTACAGTTGCTATTTGGTAAAGTGTGACCCTTAGTATACTTTGCCAAGAAAAGCAATCATTGTATTTCACAATTTTGACACGATATGGGTCACTGCCTCCCTGGTATCTGACACTTCAAAAGAATGGTCAAAACCCCTCACTCCACCATGTAATGAAAATGAGTCTCCCTTTTACATTCTGCTAACCCTTGTACTGGCCCAGTGTCTACCTGACAGCCCCTTCGTGGTGGTTACCTCCTTCTGCCTCTCAGGAATGAGCCATTCCGGCCTTTGGAGTATAGTCAGTTTCACTCTGATTGGTATTTCCTGTTCTGGGAAGTGACAGCGACCATGGTCACTCCTCTTGCTCTACTAAGGCTAGCAATGGTGGATCACGGGGAAGACCCGAACTTTCTAGGACCCATCCAACTTAGGGAGGGGAGTTTTGGCAGCACTCAACAAAGATAACAGACAGCAGCACACAGCAGCAAGGACACATGTCAGCAAGGCAGGGAGTCTTCCCAAATGGTGGGAGCTAGGAGTAAGCGGAGAGCAGTCTAAAGGCATTTTGCCATGTCCCTCATGATCCTAACCACACACCCTGCTCACTGTGGCAGTTGTCATATTTTCTTCTAATTGGTCTTTCCTCTGATTTGGTCCTGAGAAAGAGCTTTCTGGGGAGTGTGGCTATAAAGTCCAGCCCTGCCCGGAAGGGGCTCCAGGGGAGGTGGTCGTGGATGTTTGCAGTGTGCCTTTCATGGGATACTTCTTTATCCTGGTCCAAGGCCTAAGTATCTGACCTATGACTAAGTGTCCCTCTCACAAGAAACTTGTTTATACTGGCAGATGCCCTCGTGGCTTCTGGCTGACCTGTGTCCAGTTTATTCCTACCAAGACAGCCGCTCTCTAGGCACACTCTGACTATGAGGAGAATTAGGTTCGGGTGTGTGGACCAGGTGAGACACAGAGGAGGCAGCAACAACAAAACACAAGAAATAAAAGAAGCATTTTATGACTCACAGCTTCTTTTGAGAGAAAAGCAGTGCCCATGAGGGTTGACAAGAAGTCCAGAGACGGACGGAGGGTGAGAAGACAGAGACAGAGAGACAGACCAATAATACAGGTACCTACAGCCTCATTATCTGTATGGAGTAGGTATTCTTTGGGGAAATGCAAAGAATCACTAAATCCTACTTTAAGGTTGGCAGTGACCATAACAGAGGCAGAGACAACCAACATCTGATTAAATATGTAATGCTTTATGGAGGTTCTGAGGAAGGAGGTGTGGAAGGTTTCAATGGGTAAAGTGAGAGTAGCATCAAAAACAGTGAGCAATTTTACTAGGAAGATAAATAACAGCAGGTACCTGTCAGAACTATTGCCATGTCCCAGAGCACTTTCAGAGGATGGCTTAATTTAATGGAATTGCTATTTTGGAGAGGATTTCAGGTCTCATGTCAAACTGGAATGGCAAAAATTGGGGGAGCAAATGGACCTTTCAGTATCTCTTAATTATACCGTACACATAGATGACAGATAAACAAAGGGGGATTAATAAGGAACACTCTGTTAGATCAGCCATATATTTAGTAAACATTTAGTAGGCATCCAAACATGAATAAACATAAGTCCCAGTTTTGAGAACCTCGTATTATATAGCCATCATATTTTATTTTGTTTTATTCTCATAAAAGAGTGTAGATGCTAAATAGCTACTAAAAAGCTCTCCAATGTGACCAAATTACTATGCTCTGAAACAGGCAGTCCCTTAGCTAAATTATAGCAGAGCTCCTTTGAGCTCTGAAGACCTGTGACCCAACCATGATCCAAACAGTTTATAATATACCCAAAAGATGATTATAATAATTGCATTTACTATAAAACAGGTACATCCTATCGAAACATATTTAATTCTGAATCATATTCCAGCCATTTTGTATCCCTTCCAAAACAGAGAAAATAACATTCCAACTCCCATTAGCCCAGCAATGAAGATATTGAATTAAACCAGAACAGTGAGCAAGACAGAAAAGACAGTTTCAGGGAGCTCTCATTTAAAATGGAAATGAGATGTTAAGCTGATGACAAGGGGAGGAAAATTAGTTCAAAAGACAACATTTGAGTTATGATAGCTCCAATGTGGTACCATAATGACAGACTTCTAACCCATGATTAATTTAACCAGTCACATGAGTCAACCTGCCAGTTATGTCAGAATGAGTTGGCCTGAACAATGAATTCTGAAAATAGTTCCAGCAGATGTGAGAGCAAGTGGAGAAGGGGGTGGAGAGAAGGGGGAGGGGAGGAGAGATTAGTAGAGAGAAAGGTGGGCCCTGGATGTGAAGCAGAATTCTATTCACATGCCAATTCACTGGCATTACTTCAGCACCATGAACTCATTGACACAGGCTCAATTCAGTGTGCCTCATAAAGGAAGAAGTACTTCTAACTCCCAGTAAGACATTGCTTGTTCAGATTTGAAACCAAGTGTTCATAAATGCAAAGTTAGCAGTCACCTATCCATATAGTGTGACTTAAAAGATACTGGAAAGTCCATTTTTCCCTAAATTTTTGCACTTCCAAATTGACATAGAATCTGAAATCCTCACAATTATAAACCTTCCATTAAATTATATCATTCCCTAGAAGGTCTCTGGAAAAATGTAAATATTAGTAATTCTGCCTGATACCTACTGCCAGACCACTTTGTTACCTATCTGCCTCAACATGCTTCTACTGAGCATGGCTGAGGCTTCCCCAGTTGCCTAAGGTAACTGTGTGAATGTGTAAAGACTACAGATTCTGGCTGGTCTGCAAATGACTAAGCAAGAGAGTATGCGTATTGTTAAATATGTGGCTCTTTAGAGACATAAGTAAAACAAGTTCCCAGTCTTCCTACCTCTTTTAAAAACTAGAGGGGCCAAGAATGGTGGCTCATACCTGTAATCCCAGCACTTTGAAAAGCCAAGGTGGGAAGACTGCTTGAGGCCAGGAGTTTAAGAACATCCTGGGCAATAGAGTGAGACTCCATCTCCACAAAAAAAAAAAAAGTTTTAAATAGCTGGGATGGTGGAACACACCTGTAATCCTAGCTACTTGGGAAGCTGAGAAAGTAGTATCCCTTGAGCCCAGGAGTTCGAGCTTACAGCAAGTTATGATCACACCACTGCACTTCAGCCTGGGCAACAAAGCAAGACTCTGTCTCAAAAAAAAAAAAAAGTTAAAAGCAAGATTGTGAATAATCAAGTTTTACAGTAATTAAAATGAAGAAACTACAACTACATGTAAAAACATGGCTGACTCCCACAAATAAAGGTGCAAAAGAAACCAGAAATAAAGAGTACCTACTGTGCAATTTCATTAATAAAAAGTTCAAAAACAGGCAAAACTAAGCTATAGTATTGGAAGCCAAGACAGTCATTATCTTTGAAGGAGTAAAAAAATGGTAATTTGGGGACAAAAGGGAGGCTTCTAGTGTGCTGGCAATGTTCTATCTCTCGAACCAAGTGATGGCTACCCAGGTGTCCACTTTGTTATAATTTATTGGTAATTCATTTCTGTTTCATGTAATATTCTTTATTTGTAATATACTTCAACTTAAAATAATTTTTAAGTCAACTGCCTATATGCTCAATCTCAAGGGTCCCCAAATAGCCAAAGTAATCTTGAAAAAGAAGAACTTCCTGATTTCAGAACTTACTACAAAACTACAGTAAGCAAAACAGTGTAGTACTGGCATAAAGATAGACATATAGAGACCAATAGAATAGAAAGAATATCGCAGAAATAAACCTTTGCATATATAGTCAAATGATTTTCAACAAGGATGTGTTGGGAAAACTGAATATCCACATTTTTTAAAAAAATGAAGTTGGACTTTTACTTTAGACCATATACAAAAATTATCTCAAAATGGATCAAAGACCTAAATAGAAGAGCTAAAAAATATATAACGTGTAGAAGAAAAATTCATGACATTGGATTTGGAAATTATTTCTTAGATATGACTCCCAAAACACAGGCAACAACAACAACAAAAAGACTGATTAAGTTGGTTCAAAATTTAAAACTTTTATGTATCAAAGGATATAACCAACAGAGTGAAAAAGGCAACCTATGGAATGGGAAAAAATATTTGCAAATCATATATCTAATAAGGAATTGATTTCCAAAATATATAAAGAACTCCTACAACTCAGCCACACACACACACACACACACACACACACACACACACACAAATCATGTTTTTTAAAATGAGCAAAGGGCTTAAACAGACATTTCTTCCAAGAAGATAAGCAAATGGCCAATAAGCACATGAAAGGGTGCTCAACATCATTAACCATTTGGGAAATGCAATCAAAACCACAATGAGATACTACTTTACGCCCTTTAGAGTGGCTATAATGTAAAAAAATGAACAAACTGAAAAAAACAGAAAATAATGATTGTTGGTGAGGATGTGGAGAAATTGGAACCCTGTGTATTGCTGGTGGATAAAATGGTACAGCTGCTATGGAAAATGTTTTGATGATTTCTTAAAAATATTAAAAATAGAATTACTATCTGATCCAGGAACTCCATCCACTTCTGGGTATATACCCCAGAGAACTGAAAGCAGGGACTTGAACAGATATTTGTACACCCATATTCACAGCAGCATTATTTATAATAGCCAAAAGGTGGAAGCAATACAGGTGTCCATCCGCAATGTGGTATGTACATAAAATGGAATATTATTATTCAGCCTTAAAAAGACAGGAAACTCTGACACATGATAAAAGAGGGATGAACCTTAAAGGACATGCTAAATGAAATAAAACAGTTACAAAAGGACAAATATTGTATGGTTCCACTTATATGAGGTACCTAGAATAGTCAAATTCACAGAGACAGAAAAGAGAATGGTGGCTACTAGAGGCTGGGGGAGGGAGAGAACGGAGACTGACTGTTTTCATAGGTAAAAAGTTTCAGCTGGGGAAGATGAAAAAGATCTGGCGATGGATAGCGGTGATGGTTGCACAACAATGTGAATGTACTTGATGCTACTGAACTGCACATTTAAAATGGTTGAAATATTCAATAGTAAATTTTTTGTTATGTATATTCTACCACAAAAAAAAAAGTCATCTACAACAAAATGTGGCCCTGCAGCTGAAGCTGTACTCTCTGCCAGCACTTCCCCAAAGTAAATGAGAAAACTAGACTAGTGCCTGGCTAGCTGCACGGGAATTACTCTGGGAGCTAAAATACAAACTCTAGGACCCATATCAAGATTCTAACCCAAAATATCTAAAGTGGGTCCTGAGCATTTTCTTTTTTTTTTTTGTTTTTGAGACAGAGTCTCACTCTGTTGCCCCAGCTAGAGTGCCGTGGCGTCAGCTCACAGCAACTTCAAACTCTTGGGCTCAAGGGATCCTCCTGCCTCAGCCTCCCAGGTAGCTGGGATGACAGGCATGCGCCACCATGCCCGGCTAATTTTTCTATATACTTCTAGTTGTCCAGCTAATTTTTTTCTATTTTTTTTAGTAGAGATGGGATCTTGTTCTTGCACTTGCTCAGGCTGGTCTCGAACTCCTGAGCTCAAATGATCCGCCCGTCTCGGCCTCCCAGAGTGCTAGGATTACAGGCATAAGCCACCGCACCTGGCCAACCTGGGCACTTTCTTACATTCCCCCAGGCAATTCTAATATGCAGCCTGGTTTGAAGGCTGTTATGCTGCAATTTTGCCATATCAGATTTAGAGGCAAGAAAGCAATTATCTATCTTTTACTTATAATTGACACAGTCCTAATTTTATCCTACTAATAAAAATTCTAATTTTACAGGATGAAACATAGATTTTTGGTTATTATTTTACATAATGCTATATTAATATTCAAGAAAAGTCTAAAATTGATTAAATCAAAGTCTAAAGACTTGGCTTCATAGACATTTATTATTTTTAAAAAAGAATTGATGATATAAGTCTTGTAAAATTATGCTTTGAGACGTATTTCCTCAACTCCTGTTAACTTTGTGTTGAAATTTCTTAGAGGTCTGTGGAATATTTTCTTTTTTTCTAATTTTTTTAAATATTTAATTATGGGTACATAATAGTTGTATTAATATATCTTTATAGGGTAGAAGTGATGTTTTGCTACAGGCATACAATGTGAATTAATCAAGTCAGGGTAGTTGGCGTATCCATCACCTCAGGCATTTAGCATTTCCTTGTGTTAGAAACATCCCAGTTTTTACTTTTTAGTTATTTTAAAGTATACCCTAACTTATTGTTGATTATAGTCACTTTGTTGTGCTATGACATATTGTTCATTCTATCTAACTATATTTTTGCACCCGTTAACTATCCCCACTTTATCCTCTCCTCCCTGCTACCCTTCCCAGCCTCTGGTGACCATCATTCTACTCTCTGTCTCCATGAGATTAATTGTTTTTAATATTTTAGCTCCCACATATGAGTGAGAACATATGAGATTTGTCTTTCTGTGCTTAGCTTGTTTTACTTAACATAATGTTCTCCAGTTCCATCCATGTTGTTGCAAATGCCAGGATTTCATTCTTTTTTGTGGCTATATAATATTCTGTTGTGTATATGTACCCCATGGAATACTTTCTAAGCTAGCAGAGAAATTTCCTCTCACATTTTGTCCTGGCAAATGCTGGTATTCTAGAAAGCTCTGGTTCTTTTCTTATGTGCACATCATAGTTCATATTTTAAGAGTCGGCTTCCACCTGAGATAATCAGTGTCTTTCCAGTGAAAGCACCACACAGTAATTATATCCCATTTGCATCTACATATTCATCCATTATTAATAACTTTATGAGTTTACATTATTGATCAGTATCTTTCTGGAGCCAGGAAATTTATTTAATTACATTATAAATCGAGAGCTTAAAGATATCTATTGAGCAATTCTTGATAAGTAACGATGTATGGTTTAATGGAAACACTGAAGTGAAATCCAAAGACCTGGTGTACTAGACCACGTGCCGCCCAGATCCTCTCTTCAGGACTAAGCACTCACTCCCTCAGCTGAATAAAAGCTCCTCAGCCAAAGGGTTGTGCCTCCTCCGGGAGTAGCCTGCACCCAGGGACTGGGAACTCAGCCCCCTTGTCTCCATCTGCATATCTCTGAAAGTTCATCCCACCTTTAGCTTCTGGGCTACGGCTGCATCACAGTTCAGCTTTTCTCTGCCCAATCCTGCTTCCCTGACTCCCAAGGACAAGTCCTAATAAATCAACTGCAACAGAATCTCCATCTCAGAGTCTGTTTCCAGGGAAACCGGATCTGCATCGTTTCTCTCAACTAATAATGTGACCATAGTAAAGTCACTTAAACCACAGCTCCTTCTGTAATTGAAGAAGTCGTACTGAGCTTGGGGCCGCCAAGAATCTCCAGTGCTGTTCTGAACAATGTCCTATGGTGGCAGAGACCCTACCCTCAGGCCTCATCAGCTGTGATCAAATTCATACATTTCACAACCTATCCCTTTATATGGCAAGGGAGAAAATTCTGTATCACACCAGGCACCTCTTTAAAGTTCATCAATATCAAAGGAGCCTAGAGCCTTTCACTGGATAAAAAATTTTTTGGGATGGGGATAGCTCATGTTGGTTTACCCAGGACCTCCCCAGTTTTAGGGACCTCCTAGAATATAGCAGGCTCTCAATTTAATTTTTTTAAAAAAGTGTTGGGTGTTATGTCTTATCTTTGGTTAAAAAAAAAAAAAAGTGCAGACCGGGCACGGTGGCTCACGCCTGTAATCCTAGCACTCTGGGAGGCCGAGGTGGGTGGATTGTTTGAGCTCAGGAGTTCGAGACCAGCCTGAGCAAGAGCGAGACCCCGTCTCTACTAAAAAATAGAAAGAAATTAGCTGGACAACTAAAAATATATATAGAAAAAATTAACCGGGCATGGTGGCACATGCCTGTAGTCCTAGCTACTTGGGAGGCTGAGGCAGAAGGATCACTTGAGCCCAGGAGTTTGAGGTTGCTGTGAGCTAGACTGTTGCCATGGCACTTGAGCCCAGGCAACAGAGTGAGACTCCGTCTCAAAAAAAGAAAAAAAAGTGTTGTCTGAATGACTGTGCCACATCACCATGTTGAAGGTCACAGCTTCAGATAAGCTCCTGACAAGGAGATTTTAAATTCTTAGACTCATAGCACTTTATCATAGCAGAGATTTGATTAAATGATCCAATTATTCTGCATAGCAAGGCAAATGCATACTACATCTTGTTCTCTTAAAGTAGTAGCATGTGAATTTCCCTTTTTTCTAACTGGCTACTACTAATTAATAAAGCAAGTACTTTCTTGAAAACACACTGAAACTCTCTTTATTGCACATCCTCATGACCATTCTGAAAATTTTTTAACTATAACTTTTCACTCACATAATGGCTTTTTTATTTTGTTGTTGCTTAAACTGAAACTGGCCTAAATTGAAACATGTGTTTTTAAAATATAGAATTGCTATGTTCTGTGAAGTTACTTATCAATGTGTTACCCATTTTCAACAGCAACTCATGAAACAGAATTCATATAATTCATATTGAAAATGCCATCCTTTTCGATTCCAGTATAATGATAACTAATTTCAGACTGTGAAAATGCACTTTCCCAGTATGAGATGCCAGAATTGGTTTCTGCCTTTTTCTCTATTCTTATAAGTGACTTTTATCTTTGGACCATGTAGAGCTCTATAGAAGCTGAACAGCTTTACTTTTCAAATGGAAAGATGATCTTTTATCTCATCAATCTTTTTCATACCAACCATAAAATATTTGTAAAATTTCGTTGATGAGTTTATTGCTACAGCTTATAATATAAACCATATGAACCAAATGATATAAATAAATAAGTAAACAAGCCGGATGACGAATAGTTGGTAGATTAAACAGTTCAAAGCCTTTTTGTCCACGTCTAACTTCAATGCAAAATTGTGGTGTTTGCAGCCCCCCATCTGCTCTCAGGGCTCCTTAACTGAGATGATGAAGGCTTAAAGCTCCTAGGAGTATTGCATTTGGAAAACAAGATGCTCTAAGTCAGCAGTCCTTGCATAACCCATAGACCATTCGGGATCTAAGAAACTGTTTCAGGGAGTTCATGAGATAAAAAATTAATTTCACAATATTGCTAAGACATTATTTGGGTTTTTCTCCCTACCAAATTAACATTTCTATTGATGGCACAGAGCAATAGTGAATAAAACTGCTGGCACCTAAGCACATGCCAAGATAGTGGCACCAGACTGTGCTAGTGGTCCTTATATTCTTTACCAAAATGCACTTATTGTGGGGGGAAAGCCAGTTTCACTTAATAATGCCCTTGATGAAGCACTAAAAATTGTTAATTTTGTTGAATCTGGACTATCAAGTACACATCTTTTAAATATTCTGTAACATGAAATGCAAAGTACACATAAAGAACTTCTACTCCATACAAAAGTAAAATAATTGTCTCCAGGAAGAGCATTTGTGCAGTTTATTTGCAAGCTGGACTAGCTGTTTTTTCATGTACCACCATTTCATTTGAAAGAACAACTGACAGGCAAAGTATGCTTATTGGGATTTGGATATTTGGCAGACATTTTATTGAAAATGAACAAAGTGAGTCTTTAATTTCAAGGATAACAACTGACAATATTGTTGCCCATGATAAAAGGCAAGCTTTTGTGTTTTTTTTTAATTTCAGCTTATTATGGGGGTACAAAAGTTCAGGTTATATATATTGCCCATGCCCCTCCATCCCCTCGAGTCAGAGCTTCAAGCGTGTCCATTCCCCAGCCAGTGTGCATCGCACTCATCATGTAGGTATACACCCATCCCCTCCCCCCACCCCCCACCTCAGTCCGATACCCAATTGGTGTTATTCCCAGATGTGCACTTAGGTGATGATCAGGGAAACCAGTTTACTGGTGAGTACATGTGGTGCTTGTTTTTCCATTCTTGGGATACTTCACTTAATAGAATGGATTCCAGCTCTCTCCAGGAGAACAAAAGAGATTCTATATCATCATTATTTCTTATAGCTAATACTCCATGGCATACATATACCACATTTTACCAATCCACTCATGAACTGATGGGCATTTGGGGTGTTTCCACATCTTTGCAATTGTGAATTATATATAATTCTATATATAAACTGCTATAAACATTTGGGTGCAGGTATCTTTGTCATAGAATGTCTTTTGTTCTTTTGGGTAGATGCCCAATAATGGGATTGCTGGATCGAATGGTAGGTCTACTTGAATCTGTTTAAGGTGTCTCCATATTGCTTTCCACAGGGGTTGCACTAGTTTGCAGTCCCACCAGCAGTGTATTAGTGTTCCTGTCTCTCCGCATCCACGCCAACGTGTATTGTTTTGGAACTTTTTGATAAAGGTCATTCTCACTGGAGTTAAGTGATATCTCATTGTGGTTTTGATTTGCATTTCCCTGATGATTACAGATGTTGAGCATTTTTTCATATGTTTGTTAGCCATTCTTATATCTTCTTTTGAAAAATTTCTATTCATGTCCTTTGCTCACTTTTTGATAGGGTTGTTTGATTTTTTCTTACTGATTTTCCTGAGTTCTAAATAGATTCTAGTTATCAGTCCTTTATTGGATGTGTAGTATGCGAAAATTTTTTCCCATTTTGTAGGCTGTCTGTTTACTCTCGTGACTGTTTCTTTGGCTGTGCAGAAGCTTTTTAATTTAATCAGGTCCCATTTATTTATTTTTGTTGTTGCTGTGATTGCCTTAGGGGTCTTCTTCATAAATTCTTTGCCTAGGCCAATGTCTGTAAGAGTCTTTCCTACATTTTGAGTAGAAAAAAAAAATTCCTTTTGAGATAACGTCTTGCTGTGTTGCCTAGGCTAGAGTGCAGTGGCATCATCACAGCTCACAGCAACCTAAACTTCTGGGAGCAAGTGATCCTCCTGCCTTGGCCTCCTGAGTAGCTGGGGCTACAGGTGCACGCCACCAAGCCTAATTTTGGGGGCAGAGGGGTAGGTGTAGATACAGAATCTCGTTCTTGCCCAGGCTGGATTCAAACACCTGACCCCAAGCAATTCTCCAGGCTCAGACTCCTGAAGTGCTGAAATTACAGGCATGAACGACCACACCTGGCCCCAGTGATCTTTTTATGCTTTGTTACATTAAAATCTATTGGATTTTCTTGTACTTTGAATGGATATTTTGCCTATGTATGATTTTTTAACATTATGCTTTGGTCATTTGGAAAATTCTGTTTCACTGAGTTATAGATCTTTCAAATATCAACACATTTCATTATACAATATCAAAAAATCCACATTTGTTTGGGTTACTACCAATCTCATCAGAAAAGTCTTTAAGTATTGGTAAAGTTTTAAGCTCACAGTGTTGGATGCAAGTTTCCAAAAATCTTAATTTTTACTAGAGGCCAGTAGTGGTGGCTCCTGCATGTAATCCCAGCACTTTGGGAGGCCAAGACAGGAGGATTACCAGAAGCCAGGAGTTTGAGATCTCGGTGGGCAATAGCGAGATCCCATCTGTATCAAAAATAAGAAAAATTAGCCGGGTGTGGTGGTGCACGCCTATAGTTCCAGCTACTCAGGAGGCCAAGGCAGAAAGATAGCTTGAGGTCAGGAGTTTGGGCTTGCAGTGAGCTGTGATCACCACTGCACTCTATTCTGGGCAACAGTGCAAGACCCCTTCTCAAAAAAATAAAAAACAAAATAACATCATTGATATGGTTTTAGATTTCACAATTCAATTAACCTTTAAAAAACTACCACTTCTCATGTTTGGTGTAGTTTCAAAGAACAAAATCCATAATTACGTAACAAAGCTACTTAAATACTCTTCCTTCATTCCAATTTATATGTGTGAGACCAAATTTTCTTCATAATTAACCAAAGCCACATATTGCAACAGACAATGCAGAAGGAGATATGAGAATCCAACTGTCTTCTATTAAATCAAACACTAAAAAGCCTTATTTTTTTATTTCAGCATATTATGGGGGTACAAAAGTTTAGGTCATGTATATTGCCCTTGCCCCCACCTCCCCCCCAAAGACTTTTTTAAAATGTAAAACAATGCCACTCTTCCCAATAATTTTTTGTTTTGAAAAACATAGTAATATTTCATTAAAAATGTGTTATTTATGTTAGCATATAATGGGATCATTATTACTATTTTTAATTGAATTAATATTTTAAGCTTTTCTCAGCTTTAATTTCTAATTCAATAAATATTGGTAGATGTAACCCAGAGAAACAAAAGTTCTTTGAGATCCTCAATAATTTTTAAGAGCATAAGAGGTCCTGAGCACAAAAAGCATGAGAACCACTGCTCGAGATGCTAATGTGCTTATTTTGCTTAAGCCAGTTTCAATTTGTTTTTTGTCACATGCAACAAAAGTCAGAACTGACACAGGAGAAAAGACAAGGACTTGAGTTCCAAGTCTGGAATCACACCAATACAGAGAAAAAGAATCAGCCTCAATATTCAGAGCAAAGTACAAGAATTCAGCAAATACAAAATACAGAAGCAAGAGGAGATCATAATAATTAAAGCCTTCCTCATTCTCCTCATTTAAGGATCTATAGAAATATTGAGAGCACTATGGACTTTCCACCAGATTTGGAATTTGGATTAGATTAAGAGGAAGAAGATTCAAATTTACATCTGGGTAAAACAAGGTTCAGCCAGAAATTTTTTCCCTATAGAAATGTAATTCAAGAAATTTTACACAAATGTTCATCACCAATGGACAAAATGTGGTGTATCTATACTATGGAATACTATTATTTGGCCATAAAAAGGAATTAAGTATTGATTTATGCTACAACATGGATGAATCTTGAAAACATTAGGCTAAATGAAAGAAGCCGAATCAAAAAGGCACATATGGTATGATTTCATTTATATGAAAGGTACAGAACAGACAAATGCATAGAGACATAAAGTGAATTAGTGATTGCTAGGAACCAAGGTAAGGGGGAATGGGAGCGACTGCTAACGGATATGGGGTTTCTTTGGGAGTGACAAGAATGTTCTGAAACTAGATAGGGGTAATGATTGTACAACTTGTGACTGCACTAAAAGTCACTTAGTTATATACTTTGAAGGAGTGAATTTTATGATATGTAAATTGTATCTTAGTTTTAAAAATGACGTAAGATAAACTAATTATAAACTTGGTATATTAGTCTCCATGGCTGCTGTAGCAAACAACCATACATTTGGGGCTTAAAACAACAGAAATGTATCCTCTCACAGTTCTGCGGGCCAGCACTCTGAGATCAGGGTGTCAGCAGGGCCCCACGCCCTCTGGAAGCTCTGAGAGAGTCTGCTCCTGGCCCTTCAGCTTTGGAGGCTGCTGCATTCCTTGGTCACATCAGTACAATCTGTGCCTCTGTCTTCACATTGCCTTTTGGGCGTGTGTGCGTGTGTGTGTGTGTGTGATCCGCCCTCTGTTTCTTTCTAGTGAGGACACTTGTGATGGCATTTAGAGCCCATCCAGGCCATCTCAAGGTCCTTAACATAATCATACCTACAAAACCCCATTTTCCAAACATTCACAGGTTCTGGAAATTAGGAGATAGACGTACCTTTAAGAGTTATCAACTTACCACATCTGGGTTTATATATAAATAACTGATGATGTGGTACGACATCCACTGATGTGTGCCATTTGGATTTTCCTTCAAGAAAGAACTTGCCCATCAACATGAAGATGTGGCATTAGCTGACAGCCTCCAGCTGTGGCACCTTCAGGATGTGCCACATCATTTGAGCTGAAGCCACATTCTTCCCAGGCAGCCCCAAGCCAATAACTGAGTACGGCAGATATGCAAAGAGCTAGTCATTTGCTTAACATGGGACCCCTCTACCAGCAGTCTGTATGCCAGAGCTCGTCACTGGGTTAGCTGACATTTAGTTCTTCCTACTTAATCCATCTTCTTTCTCTTTCTCCTTCTCCTTCTTCTCCTTACCTGCCTATTCTTATTTCTTCGCCCTTTTATATCTCACAGGGTTACCTCCATGGATCTCTTGCATTGCCAACTTGGGCTTGGCATCTTCTTCCCTCGGGGATCCAAACTCAATCCATTGACACTGAGAGTGTCAACAGCAGATAGCAAAGTGGGCTTTTGGGAATAGGTTACTCCCTCCTCAGCTG
Organism: Lemur catta; assembly: GCF_020740605.2. Lineage (NCBI taxonomy): Eukaryota > Metazoa > Chordata > Mammalia > Primates > Lemuridae > Lemur > Lemur catta. Next base: position 26,601,985 of record NC_059135.1, read on the forward strand.
GAAATGATGACCCCATGCTGCAGTGGCACAAGGTGGAGGTCTATTTGCTAAACTTTTACGAGTGATGACTCAGAAGTGTATTCTGGTGGAGGCAACTTTTGTGGCCAGTGCAGTAATTCAGGCAGTTGAGGGTTAACAACGCATATAAGGACAATGGAATTGGCTGGTTATTATTAAATCGTATTGATGCCATTCAAAGAGGTACTGAGAAACTGAAGGCAGTTAACAAACATTTAAAAACTAAGAGTGAGAGCCAAAGGACCTCTCTGACAGCTTACAAAGAGGCCTTTATCTCCTGTAGTAAAAGAACAGACACAGCTGTGGAACAAATTCAGGGTAGCCAAACTTCAAAGAAAATTGAATACTCAGCCAAGACAAGTCTGTTATACTAAGAGTAAGCTCTGTCTGGAAACTTTGGGACCCTGAAACATGGGATAGGGATGGATCCTCAAATACTTGGACTCTCGGAGCCTGCTGAGGTCACCTACTCCTCCCTATTAAGAAGTTAGTGTTTCCTCCATGAGGCCCTAGTTTGAGTTAACACTTCCCCTATGCAGAAAGACACAGCAGAGATCTCTCCCCTGCAAGACAACTGATCCCCGACAGAAGCTGTCCCCACTTCTCACTTGGCTGCCAGATTGATAAGTAGGGTTAAATTCCAGCATGATACAATTGGGTGCATGCTGGAAATGATAAAGGAAGAGAGATTACATCCTAAAGGAGCTGCAAAGATTAGCTAGGATGTACTAGCAGAAGCCATAAGATTGGATTTTGAGGATGCCTCATCAACTCCTATACAAGAAAGAATTTATTAACTTAGGGGCACTCTCTCAAAACATAGATTAAACACCCTGGCAAGGACCCCAAAAGATGGAACAAACTCACTGGTAGGGTGGCTTTAAAACTTGAAGAAAATGATAGCCCATGCTGAGGGAACTTGAGATGCATGAATCACCATAGCAGGCAGTGGAGAAAATAATTACAAATCTCAGGGAATTGGGCCATGCTGGGATGTAGATACTATGCTGGGCCAAAAGACCAATTAGAGAATAATGCTTAACAGGAAAATGTTAAGGATACCCCATTCACAAAGGCCGTCGGAAATGCAGTGGGGAAAGGGACGCCAACATCACTAAGAAATTCATTGGTGGTCCTCTTCTGCAGGCCAGAGCTGACAAAAGGAGAGGCAATCACAGAGATTGGTGTATTAATAGCAGCAGTGATAATGAGTCCTTGAAATAGTAGAGATCAGGTAGTGGTACATAACTGCCCAGCAGAAGTCCCCCATAAGATGGAAAATGTCTACCTGGGATCGGCTCAGGTAGAACCAGCAGCATGTGTAAGCTGCATGAGGGGAGTCCAGACTCCTATTTCAACTCTCCTCCTTTAGCCTACTGGTCGTACAGAGGATCCCACATGACCAGTTTAAACAAGAGGAGAAAACCTGAGCTTCTTTTATAAATGGTTGGCTCTGTTTGTGGGTAAAAGCTAAAAATAGATGGAGGCTGCATTATAGTCCCATTCAGGGCTGACCTTGAATGACAGTGGTGAGAGAAGATCTGTACAATGACAGGAGCTTTGACTGGTATACCTGGTCATTTGCCTTGTGTAGAAGCAGAGGTGGCCCAAGGTGAGAATATATATGGACTCACGGGTGGTAACGAGTGGCCTCATAGGCTTGTCAAGGGCATAGAAGGCAAATACTGGGAGATCGATGCAAGGAGTATTGGAGTAAAGGCAAGTGGATGGATGTATGGGAATGGACACACAGTGTGAGCTTTTGTGTCACACGTTAATGCCCACTAGAAAACACCTACCACAGAAGAAGCAATAAGCAACCAAGTGGAGAAAATGGCTTGGCCAGTTGACATTAGCCACTTTCATCATCAATCACTTGAGAACTGGAAAGGTGGACATGTCAATGGAGTAGTCACCACGGCAGAGATGCAGGCAACATGCGGGCCCAACAGCATGGACTTCTACTTACCAAGGATGATTTAGGAACTATTACTGCTGAACATCTCACTTGCCAACAATATCGTGTTGAACCCATGATATGGCACTATTCCTAGAGGGGACCAAGTAGCCACTTGATGGCAAGTTGACTTCATTGGACCCATTATGTCAGGGAAGGGCCAGTGATTCATTCTCTCGGAATAAACACATTTCAAGCAAGGGCTTGTCTTTCCTGCCTACTCCTTTCCTTCCAGCATCATGATCTGGGGGCTTATAGTAGCTAATCTGCAGGCATGAAATCACACAAAACACAGCATCCAACCTACTTCACAGCAAAGGAAGAACAGTAGTGAGCCCACGACCATGGGCTCCACTGGTCCTATCATACACGATGCCATCCAAGAAGCAACCAGCCTGCTAGAGCCTCTGGCTGGTGAAATGTCCTGCCACGGTGCAAGCTTAGAGGCAGTACTCTGTAACAAACCATGAGGAAGCTGCTCCCCAAGTGTGTGGAGAAATGGATCCATGTGACACGAAGAGAGGACTGTAGCAACCAGAGAGGGGCACCTCTTGGATCTCCCTTCAAGAACTTTCTGGTCAGGCCGGGCGCGGTGGCTCATGCCTGTAATCCTAGCTCTCTGGGAGGCGGAGGTGGGGGGATCGCTCGAAGTCGGGAGTTTGAGATCAGCCTGAGTGAGACCCCATCTCTACTAAAAATAGAAATAAATTATCTGGACAACTAAAAATATATATATAGAAAAAATTAGCCAGGCATGGTGGCGCATGCCTGTAGTCCCAGCTACCCGGGAGGCTGAGGCAGTAGGATCGCTTCAGCCCAGGAGTTTGAGGTTGCTGTGAGCTAGGCTGATGCCACGGCACTCACTCTAGTCTGGGCAACAAAGTGAGACTCTGTCTCAAAAAAAAAAAAAAAAAAAAAAGGAAAGAACCATGTGCTACATTTTTTTTAGGACAACTAGAATGGCAAGTTATTGGAGAGGACTTTTAAATGAAATTCAATGAAGGAAGAAAAACAAACCCTCTTCTGCATAATAAGAAGCCAAAAGCAGTGTGGGAATTGCACAAGTGTCCTTATTGGAAAGGGACAGAGGGAGATCTCACTCACACACACACACACACACACACACACACACACACACACGCACAGAAGGCAATGTGAAGACAGAGGCAGAAACTGGAGTGATGTGACCAAGGAATGCAGCAGCCTCCAAAGCTGAAGGGCCAGGAGCAGACTCTCTCAGAGCTTCCAGAGGGCGTGGGGCCCTGCTGACACCCTGATCTCAGAGTGCTAGCCCGCAGAACTGTGAGAGGATACATTTCTGTTGTTTTAAGCCCCAAATGTATGGTTGTTTGCTACAGCAGGCATGGACACTAATATACCAAGTTTATAATTTATCTTATGTAATTTTTTAACTGACATATAATTTACATATCATAAAATTCACCCTTTCAAAGTGTGTAATTGAGTGTTTTTTAGTACAATCACAAGTTATACAACCATTATACCACTATCTAGTTTCAGAACATTCTCATCAGTCCCAAAGAAACCCCATGCTCATTAGCAGTCACTCCCCATTCCCCCTTAACCTTGGTGCCTAGCAGTCACTAGTTCACTTTATGTCTCTGAATTTGTCTGTTCTGCACCTTTCATATAAATGGAATTGTACAACATGGGCCTTTTTGGTCTGCTTCTTTCATTTAGCATAGTGTTTTCAAGGTTCATCCGTGTTGTATCATGAGAGAAATTAACGCTTCTAGAATCCCAGTGTCAGGTGTTTGAATTTGAATATGTATAAAGTATATATTTATGCATAATTTTATGTGTGTATGAATTTTTTTCAAGGCCAATCATAAAGAAAAAAGAAGCAAGCTGCCACCCCAAATCTGTAGCCCTCAGTGAATTTCCATCTCAGGACCAAATTGAAATTAAAAATTTGAAATTGATAATTAAAAGCTATTTTGGAGAAAGAACCAGGATCTGGGCTTCCGAGTCTTTGAGCTAAGTCCAGCAGAGGAAAGGAGGCACAGCCAGGTGAGGAGAGGCACTCCACAGGTCTGGGTCGAGAGGACTCCCACCCCGGGATCAGGGCCCTGAGACGTACACAGCAGCAAGCATGGCCAAAGCCAAGGCCTGGCTGGCAGATTCAACCAGGAGAGACACACGAGCCCTTTTTAGATTTAGACAAATTATTCTATTACTTACATAGACAGAGGGTAGCCAAAAGCTCCAGCTCCCTTTGGGCCTTGTCCCACACAACAAAAAACATAACCCAAAACAAAGGGGCCGGGTGATTGCAACGGGAGCTGTAGGGCATCTCATGTTGAGAAGCTATTTCCAGACTGCAGCCAGGCAGTTTTACAGTCTGCAGCTCTATTCCAAAGGAGTGAGGTAGAAAAATTCATACCTCACCAGAACCTGGGAGGCCATGAAAAACTCATGAGAGATGGCCTCAGAGCAGCTGATCACACATCTCCCAGCCTCCCCTGGTCAAGGAGACTAGCGTGGTGTTCTGCCAAGACTCCGCTTAGTTGAAGGTCCAGCGTTTGCCTGCGTGGCCTATGTGGATATGTGCACATATATGTGGATATGTGCACATGGGTCACCAGTGTGCCATAGCGGAGCTGTTCCCCTCCGGTCCCCAAATGGATTCTATCATTGTGAATCTGATGTAAAGACTCAGTAAACTTCTGGAGTTCTGTGTGTGCTCACTGGCAAAGAAAAGGAGGAGACCAATTGCTCAACCAGCCACATTCAGTGGGGGAAGCCAGGGAGACCGAGAATTCCTGGCCTACAGATCATCTGATTAGTAAACTGCAAATAGTCCCAATTTAACTAATAGTCTTTCCCACCTCCAAGATAAGGAAATTAGTGCCTGGATTATAGGAATAATGAGACCTAATAATATAGTCATGAACCATATAATGCATCATTCAACAATGAACTGTGTATATGAAGGTGGTCCCATAAATTATAATGGACCTGAAAAATTCCTGTCACCTAGTGATGTTGTAGCCATCATAACGTCATAATGCAATGCTTATGTTTGTGATGATGCTGGTGTAAACAAACCTACTGTGCTGCCAGGCCTGTACAAATATATTACATACAATTATTCACAGTACTTAATACTTACAAATATATTACATAATAAAGGTAATAAACAACTATGTTACTAATTTATGCATTTACTATACTATACTTTTTATTGTTTTCTTACTCATTCTACTTATTAAAAAAAGTTAACTACAAAACAGCCTCAGGCAGGTCCCTCAGTAGATATTCCAGAAGAAGGCATTGTTGTCACAGGAGATGACAGCTCCATGCCTGTTATTGCCCCCGAAGATCTTCCAGTGTGACAAGATGTGGCAGTGGAAGACAGTGATACTGATGATCCTGACCCCTGTGTAGGCCTAGGCTCATGTGTGTGTTTATGTCTTGGTTTTTAACAGAAAAGTTTAAAAAGTAAAAAAAAAAAAAAAATTAATAGAAAAAAGCTTATAAAGAAAATATTTTTGTACAGCTGTACAATGTTTTAAGCTAAGTGTTATTACGAAAGATTTAAAAAGTTAAAAAAGATTTAAAAGCTTATACAGTTACAGTAAGCTAAGCTTGATGTTATTGAAGAAATTTTTTTATAAATTTAGTGTAGCCTAAGTGTACAATATTTAAAAGTCTACAGTAGTGTACAGTAATGTCCTAGGCCTTCACATTCCCTCACTGACTCACCCAGAGCAGCTTCCAGTCCTGCAAGCTCCATTCATGGCAAGTGCTCAATCAGGTGTACCATTTTTTTTTTTTATTTTTTATACCTTATTTTTACTGTACCTTTTCTGTGTTTAGATACAGAAACACCACTGTGTTACAGTTGTCTACAGTATTTAGTACAGCAACATGCTGTGCATGTGTATAGCCTGGGAGCAACAGGCTGTACCACACAGCTCAGGTGTGCAGTTGGCTACACCATTAGGTGTGTGTAAGAGCACTCTGCAGTGTTCACACAATGACAAAATCATCCAACAACACATTTCTCATTCTTTATCCCCATCATTCTGATACATCCTGTGGTTGTGAAGACTAATTTAGATATTATATACAAGGTTAGCATAGTGCCTGACATGTCCCAGATGCTCATCGTGATAGTTCCTTTCATGCATTAATTTGTTTGTAATTTATTTATTCAATATATATTTTTTGAAAACTTGCTATCAGCCAGATATTGAGTCAGATGCTGAATGGAAATTGGTGAACAAAGTAAACAAGGTCTTGTTCTCATAAAGTCTCCATGCTAGTGGGGAAGACAGGCACACAATAAATATATATTCACAATTATGCTAACTACAAAAAGGAAAAACCATTTATTATGCCAGACATGTTGAAAGACACAAAAATGTAATGTACACTATAACTATTACTCTTTTAAGGAGTCTATATAACCTAATAAAAGGATAAGATGTATATATTTAATACATTTTTATAGAAAAATACATGAAAAGACTTTTCAACTCAGAATTTCTATTTGGTTCTTTTTTCCAATTTCTCTTTATTGATATTCTCTATTTTGGTGAAACATTATTCTCATACTTTAATTCTTTAGACATCATTTTCTTTAGATCTTTATTTTTATATGTTTGTAATGTTAATATTTATAAATTTTAATTTTTCTATTGACATTAATATATATTTAATAGCTGATTTGAGGTCTTTGTCTAATAAGTCCAACATTTAGACACCTGAGAGACAGTTTTCTATTGACTTTTTCCCTGTGTATAGGCCATACTTTCCTGTTTCTTGCATATTTCAAAACTTTTTATTGAAAACTGGATATTTTAGATAATATAATGTGACAACCCTGGAAATCAGATTTCCGCCACCCTCAGGGTTTGTCGTTATTGCTGTTTTGGTGTTGCTGCTGCTGCTGCTATTTGTTAACGTAGTGACCTTCCCGGACTAATTCTGTAGTTTTTATTCCCCATACCATACAGCCACTAAATTCTCTGCTCCATTAGCTTACTGGTCAGCTAATGATTGGACAGAGATTTGCTTAAATGCTTTGAGCCATCCCATTCTTTGCTGAGGAGTTCTGTATGTAAGTGTGTGAGGACATGCCTTGAACACTCAGGCAGCTTACACGTCAGCCGCAGCCTTCACTTCCTGCTTGCACAGGGCCTCTCGTCAGCCAGAGGTGAGAGAGTGGAGCCCTGTCAGGTCTTTCCGATGCATGCACACAGCCTTGCATAGTTGTGCTACCTTTTAGATCCTCAGGAATATATCAGAGCTTTTCAAAGCTCCTGTGGACACTGTTCCCCAGAACTTCCAGGCTCCTGTTTCCTCAGCCAGGCAGCTGCGATGTTAAACAATTGTCACTGGTTGTTTTCAACAAATGACCTAAGGATGGGGCTTTTCAGCAGAGTCAGTGCCAAGTCAGGACAAAAAAAAAAAAAAATGACAACTCCTCTCAAATAGGGCTTTTTCAGGGAGGTGCAAGACAGGTCAAATAGCATCAGCATTCTGGGGGTGAGACTTTTTGAGGGGCTCCATATTCAGTCCGGCCCTGCCAGTAGCTACAAAGCTACTGATTTTCACAGCTACTGTGATTGCACGATTGCTCATTTTCAAGGCTACAGCAAAGCTGGAGAAAGGATAATGGGAGCAGAGGTTAAAATGTCACAAAGCCCACTGTTCTTCCTGAGATTCATCCATTTTTCTTCAATAAACACTCCTCAGATTATAGCAAGCCTTTGGTTACTTTCCAGAGTTGTAAAAGGTTGATTTTGGCCATTTTTGCAAGTGTTTTCATTGTTTTTATAAAGTGGCAGATGTACCGAGAACCTCATTCCATCATTCCAGAAGCCCCAGCCTCTTTTAGGATAAATGTGTCATGAGATGATGTTCAAGACTAGTTTAGTGGCCACAGGAGTGAAGACAACCAATGTGAGAGAATTTTAATATTCAGTAAAATTTTGTGTTAGATATGGCACCAAGAAAGAAGTGAAGAAACAGAAATGATACTGAGCCTAGCCTACTGTGTTATTCTCTCTGACCCAACTGCAGTATGTTCATTTGGAGGCTGGCAATTCACGGGCAGAAGGGACTCTACTTAAGGAAAAGGCCCTCCTCCTTCACTCAGGATGAACTCTCAGTGAATGCCTCCACTTGTCATCATGCGCTGGCATCACCAGCAAATTTTTCTTGATTTCCATACAATTTTACTGTGCTTCAAGAGAATAAGAAAATTACTTTGGCATAGAATGTTAAGTCCTAAATACTGTATAATACAAACCCTTCTGTATGTTCAAGAGGAAGACAGGTCACATAATGAAGACTAAATCAGAATAGTTTTTCCACTGGACAGGCGGTTTAAGGAAATTAGGCTTCATGGCCATGCCATGGAGTAATTTTAACTCACGGTATCTGTACTAAAAATACTTTAAGCACTTACACTGTTATATAAAAGATCTGTTGCCACAACACACCTGCACATAACTAAAAGGAATTTTTGCCCATAGTTTCACCTGTGGCAAGTGAAAATAGCTACCTTGTGACTGAAAAGGATACAGAAAAAAATATATATACCTAGTCCAAAGTGTTTAAATTTACATGACTTAAAACACATCATTTAAGATCAGTGTAGTCAATAATATCTAGAGTTCTGAGAAGAACTAGTCATCCTTAAATTAGCACTTAAAATGTTGCAGCCATTTTTCTGCATACTAACTCTTGTTAACATCTTTAGCTCAATGGGAACCCATACATTTTAGTTTTGTTTTCATTCAGCCACTTATAGCCATCTTCATATTCTCCCAGATCCTACATGATCATCCAGGACAGCCCGAGAAATGGCCTGCCTCCAAATGCAACCTGGCAGTTGCTACTGACTACGCTAGGCAATTTGAGGTGACTGCAACTTGCTCCTCACGAGACTGTCACATATTGTCATGAAACATTCTAAGTTAGACTTGAGCTTCTTTCTCTGTAGGAACAAAAAGAAGACGAACTTTGTAGCTCTGCTAGGTTATAGATGTGTTAAGTAGTAAGCACAGGCTGGGCACGGTGGCTCATGCCTGTAATCCTAGCACTCTGGGAGGCCAAGGCGGGAGGATCGCTCGAGGTCAGGAGTTCGAGACCAGCCTGAGCAAGAGCAAGACCCCGTCTCTACTAAAAATAGAAAGAAATTAGCTGAACAACTAAAAATATATATAGAAAAAATTAGCCAGCCATGGTGGCACATGCCCATAGTCCCAGCTACTCGAGAGGCTGAGGCAGGAGGATTGCTTGAGCCCAGGAGTTTGAGGTTGCTGTAAGCTAGGCTGATGCCACGGCACTCTAGCCTGGGTAACAGAGTGAGACTCTGTCTCAAAAACAAACAAAAAAATAGTAAGCATAGTATGAAAACCTGAAAATTAGTTATCAGGTCAAAGTGTTTTCTGATTCTACGGAGCCATCAGAGCTACCTCGAAGACTAACCTAAATACACCCTAGGTGTAAGAAGGCCACTGTGTAAAAAGCAGTAACAATCGGTTACTAGGCTACCATTTGGTACAGGGAAATAACAGGTTAGAATTCAGATTTTCAGGTAGTCAATCACCTAGTAAACTAGTTGCAGCTCAATGGATGATAAGTATCACTTATTTTACTTATTTCATTATTTGTGACCAGTAGTAACTTTCCAAAAAAAATAGACCCTCTATTTTTCCAGTTTAAAAGAGCTGATAAAATCTCAACTCAAAAACAAAACATCTGATGAATAGACTAGCTTGTCCTTATGAAGTCATTTTTGTGCTGTGGTAAGATGATAAGTGAGTCTATGTAATATTTTATCCCGGAATATGAAGCCAATGTAGGAGAGACTACTCACAGTAACACAAACACAGGAAGACAATCTTTCCAGGCAATGATCAGAAATACCTTGCAATGGACCTCAGTGCAGAAAGTTGAGGAATTTTTCAATGTCAAATAGCAGTATCCCATGAGTGTTATCTATATGTGTTTATTAAATTATCTTTGGAAAGCGTAAGAATTATGTTGCAAGCCCACTGATTTAACCACTACTGAAACAGGCAATTGGGCCTGTTTGGTTGATACTTGGATGCCTGGCACCCACCATAGGGCCAGCATGTAGTAGGGGTAGAATATTGTTAAATGTATGAAAGTTATTATTGTCTTATCTATAATGAGTTAGATGATAAAGTCTCACAGTCCCGACTGCCACAACACTTAGTTGTAAAAAATGTAACTATTTGTTGATAACTCAATCAACCTCTATGAGAGCCCCCATTTTGATCTGATTATGAAAAACTGTTCCCCTAGGATAAGGACTTTATTCAGATTAACATTACATGGCTCCTATCATAATACACTGAGAACACAGAATTCCTACCCCCTCCTCAAAGGGCATAAATTATTTTAAAAAATCAGATAAACTCAAATTGAAGAAGATTCCACACACAAAATAAATCGTTTGTTATCTTCAAAATGTCATGCTATTAAATACAAAGAAAGGCTGAGGAACTGCCCCATACTGAAGAAAATTAAAAAGTCATGATAGTCTGAAGATATATTGTGTGTGTGTACATATATATATATAAAGTATAACAAAGGAAAACACACTAGATTATCATTTCTCTAATATCTATAGTCTAAATAAAGTATAAAAAAATTCTCAGACTCTTTCCCAGTCTCCCTATCTTTGTAAATTGACATTTTGGTGTGTAATTCCCTAATTACATGATCTTTCAGTATTTTCCAAATTTTCTATACATTAAAATCCTTTGCTGAAAATGGATTTCCATTTCACATTTTTACACTAGGAATTTTTTATTATAAAGAGTAGGATGTTGTTCTTCCTGACAATAACATCCAGACCAACAAACTCTGCAAGTCAATACTACTGGCGCCAAAGGCACCTACCTCAGTGATATCAACACATTCTTCCATGTTTTCATGTCTTTTACAACATACGTTATGGTACTAGAGGCACCAAAGATCTCCCTTCCTAGCAGGTATCAAATAGTGATCTAGATATTGCTTCATGAACCCACCCTGTATCTGACCCTTTCAATAAGTACACAAAATGAAGTTGCTAACCTACCACTCTACCAAATAAAGTTGTTTTATCACTTGAATAACTACCACAGTGAATATAAGCTGTGTATTTTTGGTTAAACTATTTTCTTACCAGCATCACATTTATATTCTCTAATTTATGATCACTCAATTTATAAAATGTACTTATGTTTTCATTATTCTCTTATTCTTTAAATATTCCCAGAAAAAGCTTCCAACAAGAGAATGGAGACAAACTTCAACATTTAATAAATTTTATCTTGATAACATCAAAAACAACTTTACCTTTTACACTGCATTAGAAAAAATACATTAGTCTTCACATTAGTTTCACATGGAAATATATAATTATTTGAATACTTAAATATAGCTTTTCTCGACCAAAAAAAAAAAAGTGTTACTCAGAGCCCTAGTTACATAAATAATTTAAATGCACAAATGCGAAAACACACTTTACACAATATTGTCCACATACTGTATAACTCAGGACAATTACAATAAAAATCTATGCAAGATACTGAACAAGAACAAGATTAATAAAATATCCATTATGATTGTAATTTGATTTCTTACTCTTAAAAGAATTTAATGCATTCTTGAACACACAAAAGCATCAACTGTTTTATCTAATCTGCAAATGAAGCCAACATTTATTTAGACAAAAGGGGCACATCTTGTATCCTACTGAATTCTGAAAGTAACTCATTTCCAACTTAACTTAAATTATAAGTTTTACAATTTCAAGTTTTCAAACCTGTCTAAAATAATAAGGACTTAGTAAAATTTCCAAAATGTTAAAAAAATCATCAGTATTGTCATAGTTTTCTATGTTTGATAATATGTATTTTAAATATCAGCTTTTTCCCTGTCCCCTTTCAAAATGGCAGACTTAAAAATGGTAAAGATGGTAAATTATATATTTTATATTAATAAAAAGAAATTTTAAACTTCCAATGTGAAAAAGGTAGTAACTTTAAATTTTGATCACTTAAAGTGTAAGAACTGGCCGGGCGCAGTGGCTCACGCTTGTAATCCTAGCACTCTGGGAGGCTGAGGTGGGCGGATCGCTCGAGATCAGGAGTTCGAGACCAGCTTGAGCAAGAGTGAGACCTCGTCTCTACTAAAAATAGAAAGAAATTAGCTGGACAACTAAAAATATATATAGAAAAAATTAGCCGGGCATGGTGGCGCATGCCTGTAGTCCCAGCTACTTGGGAGGCTGAGGCAGTAGGATCGCTTAAGCCCAGGAGTTTGAGGTTGCTGTGAGCTAGGCTGACGCCACGGCACTCACTCTAGCCTGGGCAACAGAGCGAGACTCTGTCTCAAAAAAAAAATAATAAACAAAATAAAGTGTAAGAACTGTCCTCTCTGCATGAAGACACATAATTACATAGTACATTATTTCCATATGATCTCTTTTAAACTTATACAGGTAGAATGCAGAACATCTATTAATAATACTTAGGGGAACTAAGTGTCTATTCCATGGGATAAAAGACACCAATACCCACAAATATAATATTTTTATATACTAGCCATTTACTTCCTCATCAGTAGGACAGAGCTTTCTTCCCAAATTAAAACTGGAGAATTATTTTGAACTAGTGGCCCACAGTGATATTTTAAGAAAGGAAACTAAAATATATTTGTATATGGGGAGGCAAGGTTGAAGAAATGCTATATATGCTGCTTTGCAACTAAAAATATAAATATTTGTCCATTTTTTTTCCAACATAATTACTGTTTAAATTTAGAAGGAAAGAAATTACAACAGAATTCCATCAAAACATACCCACAGGTTAAATGATGGCCCCTGAAATAACACCACATTTAGAAGCCAGATTTTACACTATTATTTCATTAATTCTAAGATAACACATTTTTAATTCTGAAATCAAGATACAGTTCACCACTGAAGCAAGTTTCAATAAAATAAGGTAGTTACACGATACAGCTAAAATTCACGTTTCCCCTTAACATGGACAGAGAAAGATCCAGGATCTTGGCTTAACACAAATGAATGATAACTGATTATATCTGTACCAGCTCAACCAGTGGCCCTGAATAAGGGTTCTGAATATATTCTTAGTACCACAAATTTAAACTGCATATCATCACATCTTTTATTTGAACTATCAAAAAATCAGTTAGCACGTTTAAGACAAACTAACTTACAAATACAGGTTTTCACGTGAAAAATGGGCCACCACATAGGTTACTGGTTTTACTCAATTTTTTGAAATTTTATGATACATAATTTACTAATGACAATTAACGACCTGCTCAAATAATATTACCAAACTAATAATTTTAGTTCAAGCTATTAAAAAATGATAAGATAAAGTCTAAAATACTCTTAAGAAATAAGGCCACAAAGTAACTTGGATTTTCACATTAAAACACCAACACTTCACGTAGAGGATGGATTAAGGTGGCTTAAAAAAAAAAAAGCCTGATCACACTGGCAAATCATTTTCCCCTTAAGATCTGATAATGCTAAAGAAAAATCACAGCCACTGTATGTGTGCATGTGTCCAAATGAGACAAGTTAGAGACTTGCAGATCCAATTTAAATGAAGCAGGAGTTTGTTATATACACGAAATCACCAGGCAGCTTTTAAAAACTGGATTAAAGATTATGGAATCTCATTCTCTGGAATGCTTTTAAAAGACAGATAAATTATGGTCTGTTTGTCATCATTTAAGTCAACCCCATTCAGAAGTTGAGATAATTCATTATAGTTCCTTCTTTTTAATTATCCAGTTAGAATACTGTATTAACAATGCCACTCTGCAACATAAAGAATGTAGACACGTGTGCATTGTTCCAATTTTTCAAAAGCAATATAAGATAGCATTAATAAGTTTGCTATATTCATTTTCAAAATATTATAACTTGCTGGCATGAAAGAGAATCACAAAAAATAAATAAGAGGGACATGATTTGAGGGGCAAAATTCTATATACTGTGCTAAATTATGACATAAATTAAGGTAAAGCTCTTCTACAAAAAATGATGGACAAAAGTTGCTTTTGAATCTTAAAAAAAAAGGACACTAAACACTAATTTCAAATGAATATAAAAGGTTTGAAAAATAATATTTATAGCAAAATAGTTCAAGGTTAGTTTTCTCACCAAAGTTGGGAAAGCTGTGTGCACTAAGTACTAAGTATATTTCAACTGCAGTACTGAATCCTCAACTATCCTTAACACAAAAGCTCCTTCTATTTTGTCTCACTGCGTCTCAATTTATGTGACAGCCGAGTATTCATTCTCTTAGCATGTGATGAAGGATGTGATAGACTTCTCAAAGCATATGGTTTAACATGTTCAGAAGAACTTTCCTTTTTGCTGTTGTATTTTTTATTACCATTCTTCCTTTTTCTTGCAGTATTACCATGCTTCTTCTTTTTTGCGAAACGGCAAAAACCCCGCACAGGTTGCTTCAGAGAAAAACTTGCTATAGCGCTTGACAGCTCTTCAGCACCAGCTGGTGGAACTGAGGAGTTCAAAAAAATTTTAGCTGGTCTCTTCACGTTCTTTAGGCTACTCACAACAGACTTTTTCTTCTTAAGATGCATTCCAATAAAAGTGCTCCTGGATTGATATCTACGACGTAAAAAAACAGAGTATTTCGAAATATACTTTCTAATTACATCACTTGGTTTGGTCCGAATCCAAATTGACTGCTTTTCTGAAGCTATTCCGGTTTTTTGCTGGAGAATAATTGGTTTTAAAACCTTTTTGGGAAAATCTGGCTTATTAGCAGTCGTCACCTTCCTTCCCTGAAGTTTCTTTTTACTTTTATTTCCTGATAACTCTTTTCTAACCAATTTTGGAGACATATTGGCAATATCATGCTTTAAAGTAATCAGCTGGAAATTAGCTCCCTTTGGAACCTCACTAGCATTGGGAGCCTCTGAGTCTTCTGGCAACAGAGAAGAGTCATCAGTCCTGTTTTGTAAACTTAATTGGGATCTTGCAGGCACTGTCATTAAGGGGCTTGAAGAAGAGCTCTGTCCATTAGCATCATCACCTCCTGCGCTGGAGTTTACATTGTTCTTGTTAAGATAATTTTTAACCCAGTTAGGATTGTCATCCTCTGGTACTATTATGTTCAGTGGAGGATTAGTTATAGTGTCCTTAACCCATGAGTCACAATTAAGCGCGTTCATATTATATTTGCATACAAACTGCATTTCATTATCCCAACTCGTTTTGGAGAAGTGAAGGCATTCACCTTCCTGTAGTTTAATATTTAGAGAAGAAAGAACATAGACCAAGGCTTTGGATTGCATAGGCCTCAAAACTTTAGTACATGATTCAGGAAAGTCAACTGTCTCACAGTTGACTTTGTTTTTTGCTTTTCTGTTAACCTGTGAATGTAAGTGCTTACTTTTTGGTGAGGCCTCCTCTTGTCTGCTTCGTTTTCTTTTCCGTTTTGGGAAATTCACAAAATTGGTTTGAGTTCCATGGCTAACTTTCACAGTCTCGCATGGAGAAGGTACATGCCTCTCTTGTTCAGGATGCCTCTCTTGTTCAGGAGGCCTCTCTGCTGGAGGAGGAGGATGGCATGGTTTATCTAAGGCCACTGAAGAGTCAACAGTTTTTGAAACACTACTTGCAGTATCATTACAATCTGATGGAGCTTGAACTGATGCAGTGTCCTGAAGGTCAGCCCAGGTAACCCTTTTTTTCTGCTTAGTCGCAGAAACCTTTTCGGTCTTAGAGTCATCATCAAAGTAACAGTGGAAACGACCTTCTCTAAATTCCTTCACAAGAGTGTTAATTTTTATGTCATCTTCTCTCATTATCTGAGACCATGTTTTCCCCACAAATGAAGGAGGGACATGAGGCAAGGCTTCAAGAACTGGTTCATCAGGATTATCTTCTACGACTTCCTTTGCTTTTTCCAGGTTCTTTACAGAATCAACCACAGGAACAGAGCTTGGTTGGGAATCATGGCTCTTTTCTTCCAGGTCAAAAGATACCTTCTTAAATAGGTCTGTTTTATTAATAGCTTCTTGAGGCTGATTAGCGTCAGACTGAAAAGAGGGATCACATTGAAAGTTCACCTCAGACCCACAGGGTTCACAGCTCGCACTTTCTAGACGTCTAAGTTTTGACTGCAAACGGGTCCCTTTAGCAGGTATTTGATGTATCATTGACTCAGAAGAGGCATCAAAGTCCTTGGCAGAAACACTAGATTTACAGCTCTTACCTTTCTGGCCAGTATTTCTTAGACCTTTCCTATCTTTTTGAAGGTTGACTTTTTTGCGAGCTTTCTGCCGGCGGCGAGTTGCTGGCCGTCGTTTACGACGATTAGATTGACGGCCCTTATTACCTGGGTTAACATATTTCTCCATTTTTTGATCAGGCTCTTCTGACTGGTAAGTCATCAACTGATCAGAGGCATCAGCATTAAAAGTTACTTCAGAATCACAAGGCTGACAATTACAATTGCTCAGAATAATATAGTCTTTCTTCCGGTTTATTATTTTAAAAGTCTCTTCAGATTCACTTGTGACTGATGGAGGAAAGGCTTCACAAACACATCTTACTTCAGGACCAAAAGAGTCACAGCTCTCCTCTTCTTCATCGATACATTCTGCACGTATACAGTTGATTTCTTCGACAGTCATTTGAGGTGGGTCAGTCACTAACTCAAGAGGGATGGCAGGATCAGAAATTACCTGACAATCACCATTACTGGGCACAACGTCCACAAGTACTACTTTCGGAAGATCTGTTTCTTTGACTGACGGTGGATACTGGTTAACTACTATTTCAAAAGGGCCATCAGCATCACACATTTCAGAATCACTAGGTTCACCAATCTTTTCTTCCATGCCAAGATGGTTTTCCTGCTGAAAGTTTATTTCTTTGCAAGCCACTTGACGTTGGCAAACTTCAGACTGAAAATGAATACCAGAACCACACTGTATTTCAGAACCATAGAATTCGCAGTTCTTATTTTCTGGGTCATTATGATATGCCTTTTGTAAGTTTATTTCTTTGACAGACACAGGAGATTGATCAGGCACAAAATGAACAGGAATAGCAGAATCACAATTCACTTCAAAGCCACCTAGTCTATAGCTATTATCTTCCAGGTAAACATGATCTTCCTTCCAAAGATTTATTTCTTTGACAGCTTTTTGAAGCTGGGTAGTTGCTGACCGAAAAGGATCACTGGAATCAAAGCTTACGCTAGGAGCACAAGGATCAATGCTCTTATCTTCCAAATTAGGATGCATCTCTTCCAAAATTTGTGGTCGCTTAATTACTGACTGAAGAGGAATATTTGAAACATAAATTATTTCAGAATCATGTGGTTCATAGCCTTTATTATCCAGATAAACATGTCCGTCCCTCAGAAGACTTCTTTCTTCAGTAGCCCTTTGAATTTTGTTAGTCACAGACTGAAGAGGTTTATCAGAATCAAAATTTGCTTTAGAATTACCAGGCTTAACAATCTTATTTTCCAAGCTAACATGCTCTTTCCAAAGGTTAACCTTCTTTACTTCTTCAGTTTGGCCAGCCATTGACTGAAGGACATCAGAATCATACACAATTCCAGAACTCATAGCTTCATGCCTCTGATCTTCCATGTCTACTTCTTCATCCTCCCAAAGGCTTATTTCTTCAACAGTGTCTCTAACCTGCTCTGCCACTGATTGAAGGGGGTCATCAGAATCAAAACTTACTTCAGAACCACAAGAGCGATTGTGCTTACCTCCTAGCTCAATGTGCTCCTGCTCCCAAATAGTTACTTGAGGTTGATCAACTATCGGCTGCTGAACCAAGCAATCAGAATTCAAACCCATTTGAGAACAACTACCCTGGTCGTCCTCAATTTCTGACTCCGCACTCTCTTCATTTCCAAGGTTTACTGATTTAACATCTGCTTCAGCTTGATCAGACACAGACTCAACAGAACCATCAGAACTAGGTCTTGATTTAGAAGCTCTATATTCCTCAATCTTACTTCTCAGGACGGCAACCTCTCTCTTCCACCTGTTTATTTTTTTAATCGCTTCCCGAAGTTGTGCAGACTTAACAGTTACTTTACCATCGCTTGATTCACTGCTTCCGTCTTCCAGAGATTGGTCAATGATTGAATCAAAAGAGCTATCAATATCCATTTCAAAACTTCTAAGTTCAATGCTTTCATCGTCTGGGTCAACATTGTCCTCCTCCTCCAAAACAGCTACTTGAGGACTCTCAGTCATTGACTGAGAAGCAACATCAGAATCCAGAATTATTTCAGAACCACTACATTTATCATTCTTATTTTCTAGAACACGCTTCTTCTTTCTGGTGATTTTTTTAATAGCTACTTGAGGTTCAGCTCCTGAATAATGAGGAACACCAAGATCTGAATTTGTTTCAGAACCACTAAATTCAGCACTTTTACCTCGGAATTCAGCATGCTTTCCTTTTTTAAGCCGTATTTGCTTAACAACTACTCCACGTTTGTGAATCATTGACTGAAGAGGGATATCAGAGACCACATATGTTTCAAAATCAGTCTCGTTTTCTAAGTCTATGTGCTCTTCTTTCTGAAGGTTTCTTTCTTTAATGAGATCTTCAGAATGTCCAGTCATTGAATGAAAAATCATATCATAATTTGAACTTAATTCAGAATCAGTAAGTTCATTTTCCTTATCTTCTAAGTATACCTGGTCTTCTTGTTGAAGGCTGAATTTTTTAACAGCTATTTCAGGAGAATTAGTCACTGAATGAAGAGGGCTGTAAGAATCCGAACTTATTTCAGAACTACTGGGTTCATCACTCTCCGTTTCTAAGTGTGCATACTCTTCTTTCTGAATGATTACTTCTTTAACAGCTACTTCAGGTTGATCATTTCCTGAATGAAGAGGAACATCAGAATCAAAAGCTATTCCAGAAATGTAAGATTCATTATTTTTACTTCTCAGATCAACAGGTTCTTCCTCATAAACAGCCATTTGAGGTTGGTCAATTATTGAAGCAGAAATATATGAATCAAAAGTCACGTCAGAACTATTAGACTCATAGTTCCCATCTGCCAGGCCAATGTGTTCTTTATTTCTTCCAATAACCAGCTGAAACCGCTCAGTAACTGGCAGAAGAGCGGGATCGGATTCCAAAGTGAAGTCGGAACCGGAGTATGCACAGCTATTAACTTCCATGTCGATATTTAGCTCTTTAAGATTTACTTCACCCAAAGCCTCTTGAAGCTGATCATTAGATGACTGATAAGAAGCAGCAGGAGAATCAGAGCTTAGATGAGAAATGCTACACTGAACGCTCTTATTGTCTAGGTCAGTATCTTTTTTCCGAGGGTTCACTTCTTTAACTGCTACTTGAGGATGGTCAGCCATGAATTGAGCATCAGTGTCAAAATCCATTTCAGGACCATGATACTCATAGTTCATATCCACAAGGTAAGAACTCTCCTCTCTGTGAAGATTTATTTCTTCCATAGCCCTTTGGGGTTCATCAGCCACTGTCTCAAGAGAGACATCACCATCAAGACGTGCTTTAGTACTACTGGGTTTACGTTTCTTATGTTTTGGGTGGACTCGTCTACTTTTCCGATGTCTTTCTTTGACAATCAGTTGGGGATGATCAACTCCTGACTGAAAAGAAACATCACAATCAAAACCTGTTTCATAACAACTTGATTCACAGTACTTATCAACCAAGCCAGTGCGAATCTTCTTCCGAAGTTTTGTTTCTGTGACAGCCACTGGGGGTCGGTCAACCACTGACTGAAGTGGGAAAACAGAATCAGCATTTATTTCAGAGCTACTAGATCCATAGTTCTTATCAACCAAACCAATGTGCATCTCCTTAGAAAGGTTCACTTCTTTTACAGGCTCTTGAGGGTAGTCATTAGTGGACTGAAGTGAGGCATCACAATCGAAATTCATTTCAGAACTACTGGATTCATAGCTTTGGTCAACCAGGCTAATACGCGTTGCATTCTGAAGACTTATTTCTTTAACAATCACTGGGGATTGGTTGGTAACCAACTGAAGAGAGTCATCAAAATCAGAACTTATTTCAGAACCATAAAATTTATTATTCTTATCCTGTAAATCAGCATATACTTCCCTAGAAAGGTTTATTTCTTTGGCAGTCACTTTAGATTGGTCAGTCAGAGGATGAGAAGAACTGCAATCAAAACTCATTTCAGGATCTCTAGATTCACCATTGTTATCTTCTCGGTCAATCTCCTTCCAAAGGCTCGAGTCTCGCATAGCCTCTTGAGGTTGAGGAGATGCTGACTGCAGAGAGCTACAATCAAATTTCGATTCAGAACTCATTAAGCACTTCTGTTCCAAAAAGGCTGACTTGTTAACCAAATGCTTTTCTTTTTGGGTACAATCCACATTAGAAAAGAATTCCTCATGGTACTTTGGAATGGCAACCTCAAAGAGTCCTTTATTAGATGGCATGTCAGTTTTATTCAGGTTTACTGCTGAGTTTACTTCTAACTCACGAGGGGAATCAACTCTTAAGGGCCCCTCAGTACCCCTATGTTCACGGACTTTAAAGCCAGCTAAGAAAGTTTTGCTCTGAGCCTTTACATTTTTCTGTAAAACCAATTTATCTGAATTTATACCTAAAGATTTATTGTTTGATTCTTTAGGCTTCTGATATGAAACTGAAGAAGTTTCTAGATTGAATGATTGTGTAGGCTTTCTAGAGACCCTGTCTAGCTCCTCAAGGTATTTGTCAACTTTTTTGGGGTCACATTTGTTAACTGAATCCAAATGGGCTGCTGGTGTTAACTTAGTGATATTAGTTTCGACTGGTCTATCATGAGAACTTTCAGGTAAACGACTAGCTGGAGCATTAAAAATCACTGGGGGACGTGTTAAGTTGTTTCCATTATTTGTAGCTTCACCAACATCTACTGAATTACATTTTTTCCGAGCAGGCCTAACTTTATAAAAAAACTGCAAGGGCTGCTGCTGTCCTTTCTCCAGTCTCTGAATAACTGACGGTCGAATTGACACCACCAGTGAACACAGCTCAGATTTACTAGGTATGGAATGTGACGCTTCACCAGGTTCAGAACTCTCAGGGCATCTATCTTGTCCAGTTTCAGCATCGTCTCCTTCCTGTTCTTCAGCAGCAGAATCATCCAAGTGAATGACTTCAGAAGTTGATACAGGATTCATATGTTGCACTGATCTAAAAAGAAAGGGGGAAAATACAGAAAAATATTCTAATCTCAATTTAAAATGTTAAAATAAAGGCACAATAAATGTTATTTTCTTTCTGTTCTGGGCTATCCTTAAAGGATCAAGAATCAAGGCAATCACATCAGGCTATATACTATATGTACTTCAGGGAGGTAATTAGTGCAGAAGGTGGGAGAGCTTCACCAATTGCTACTTAAACACAATGGCTCATAAACATGAGAAAAACGCAAATAAAGCCATATATCATTTTTCAGTTATCACAGTGGTAAGTAGCAAAAAGTTTGACACAAGTTACTTAACCTTGCATGTCTCAGATTCTGCCTCCAAAAAAGGAAATAATATACTATTTTTCCTCACGAGATTGTTTTGAAGAGTGAAGAATAAATTAGTTGTTATATGTAAAGAGTATTAAAAAGAAAAAACAGCCTGGCACATAGTAAGCATTTACAAGTGTTAGCTAATATTATTTTGACACGTCATTTTGGCAAGGATATAGGGATGTGAGCACTTTTTAATACGTTTTTGGTAGGAATACAGATTAGTTAACATCTGTGAAGATTATTACTTAACTTCTATGTAGATTAGTAACCTCTATGAAGAAGAATTTGGCAATGTTTACTAAAATTAAAAATGTACATAGCCTCTGACCTAGTAACTCCACTTTTGTTTTTTTCTTGTGTCTAACGAGGAAAGTACCAGAATATTCACTGCTACTTTTTTTTGATAAGAGCAAATGACTGAATCAACCTTAATGCCCATCAACTGGATATTGGTTAAATACTCAATGGTACTTAATAATAAGGCAACTCTATATAGACAAAAAAGATCAATTACTATAAATATTGTTACTCAAAATCAAATGTACACAGAATGCTATCATTTATGTAAGATAGAAGGGAAAAAACTATACACTATACACTACAGAAGGACATGTAAGAAACACTTGTTACCTCTAGAGAAGTGATTACAGGATGGCAGCAATGCAAAGAAGACATACTCTTGAAAGTGCCTTTTGAATTATGCCTACATGTTTGTATTTCCTATTCAAAATTTTGAATTATGTTGCTTTTTAAAAGATCTAAAACTTTTATATCTAAAACCAGTCTATCAATCTCTTCTACCAGCATCAACACAACATGCTTGACCCAAAGCATTTTAGGGATTGCTCTTTCATATATGTAAGCAGCTGACCTAATGATATTGCCATGCTCTGGATTCTTAATTAAAGAGAGGCAAAATTTCAGTCATACAACCACCACCCACTAAGGACTTACGACTATGTAGAAAGAAGGTCCTATGCTATGTAGTGAGGCAAAGAAAGATAAGCTGTCTCTTAAGGACCATTCAAGTAGCCGCAGTGGTAGATACATAAAAAATACTTATAATTCAAAGTGCTAAGTGTCATCATATCTAGACCTATTAAAAAAAGATTAAACTGTCACAGCCAAGAGGAGCCTGAGGTGACATGGTAAGTTAATGTAATGTGGTATCCTGGAGGGGATTGTGAAACAGAAAAAAGAGATAAAACTAAGGAAATGTTAGTTTAGAAAAACTTAGATTAGGTAAAAACTAAAAAATATATGAATAATCTATAGATTTTAATGTATTAATATTAGTTCATTACTTCTAATAAATGTACTATATTACAATAAGATGTTAGCAATAGGGAAACTGGGTGAGAGAGCATTATAGGGATGCTATACTATTTTCTCGATTTTTCTGTAAATCTAAAACTGTTCTAAAACTTAGTTTATAAAAATAAATAAATAAAAATAAACAATAGATTAACACCTAAAAAATTAAATATTTTCCAATTTTGAGCGATGCCACATTTGTCTAAGAGAACATGCAAACATATGTTAGCCACATGCAGTTTTTTCTTAACATAAGTGTTACTGTTACTATCTTTCCCATATAAATTTATTACCTTAATTAATTTTTAACTTGGAATTTGGAAAATAAAATATTTAACTCTGCACCACATGCTCACTTTGGCAGCACATATACTAAACCCTGCACCAAAATAATATCATGATGGCACCAAAAAATCCATAATTTTTCATACTTCTGAATTCTAATCGATGAAATTGCAGTGCCATAACCACTGTACCACAGTTTTTTGGAACATTAGACTATCTTCATTTGCCTTAAGGACTATCACAACATTCTCAAAATAAAACTAATTTTGTAACATGTAGCTAAAAACAAAAAAAAAAAAAAAGAAGAAGAAGAAGAAGAAGGAGGAGAAAAGAAAAGAAAAAAGGCAGAACCATGCAATCAAACAAGTGGGTAAAATCCCAAAAAAGCTCAGAAACTGTCATTTGGATGCTTTGATTTGCATCTGTATATGTGTATGTTTAACAATTAAATCATAATCTCTATTTCCAATCATTTGTAACTAACTTTGCAACAAAAAAAGGCCTCCAAAAATCTAACCATTAAAGGTTAAAAATCACTTTCATACAACTCTTGAGCTAAAAATAAAAAAAAATTTTAAACTATAAGTAAACAATTATTTAATATATATCCAAATCTATGCGACATGACCAAAACGAAAACTTCATACTTTTAAATACTACCATTAAAAAAAGAATTAGTAAACACAACTAAGTGAGCACCCAATTTAAGAAGATGGAAAAATAACCAAATTGCTCCCATTAAAAAAATAGAAGAAATAAGAAAAAGGAAAAAACTAATGAATAGGAAACAAAAACAAGGCAAGAGTTGATTTTCAGGAAGGCTAAAAACAAGAGAAAAACCTGCAATGTCTAGACAGGAGGAGAACAGAAAGTAAAATTTTAAAAAACCCCATGAACTTATAATTTAGATAGCTTATAAATAAAATAATGTAGTGTTGGCATGGGATTTTTAAAAAAATCAAGGGAACAAAATGGTATTCAAAATTAAATATATATGCACAATACACAAATACAGGAATTTAAGTTATAACAGAGGTAGTGACATTTTTTATCAGTGGGGACAATTAGAGATGCATTTATAAAAAATTAAGTAGAAGTCCTGCCTCACACCACATATAAAAACAAATATTTACTTATTTATTTTGAGATAGGGTCTCAATGTTGCCTGGCAGTGGCGTCATCAGAGCTCACTGCAACCTCAAACTCCTGGGCTCAAGCAACCCTCCTTCCTGCCTCACCCTCCCAAGTAGCTGGGACTACAGGTGCGTGCCACCACACTGGGCTTATTTATTTTATTTTTTTGAGAGACAAGGTCTATTTGCTCAGGCTGATCTTTTTTTTTTTTTTTTTGAGACAGAGTCTCACTCTGTTGCCTGGGCTAGAGTGCCATGGCATCAGCCTAGCTCAGAGCAACCTCAAACTCCTGGGCTCAAGCCATCCTCCTGCCTCAGCCTCCCGAGTAGCTGGGACTACAGGCATGTGCCACCATGCCCGGCTAATTTTTTCTATATATTTTTAGTTGTTCAGCTAATTTCTTTCTATTTTTTAGTAGAGACAGGGTCTTGCTCTTGCTCAGGCTGGTCTCGAACTCCTGAGCTCAAATGATCCGCCAGCCTCAGCCTCCCAAGTGCTAGGATTACAGGCATGAGCCACCACGCCCGGCCTCAGGCTGGTCTTGAACTCCTGGCTAGCCTCAAGTAATATGCTCCCCTCGGCCCCTCAAAGTGGCAGGTAGGGTTGAAGGCAGAAGCCATTGAGCCCAGCCTGATTAAAAATATTTAAAAGAAGAAACAAGGGCATCAAAAAAAGACCTGAAAGAAGCCATTAAAAAAATTCTACTTAGAGCTGATTATGTCAAAATGTTCAATTTCTGTATGATAAAATACAACATATACAATTAAAAGACATATAACAGATTCTAAAAAAATATTTGTAACATGTTTGAAATACAAAAGACTATCATCCATACTCAAATACTGCTTACAAATCTAAAATATACAAATAACTCAATAGAAAAACAGGCAAAGTATATGAATAAATAATTCACAGGATAAAATACAAGGTCTGTCCGGAAAGTATCCAGCCATTGTTAACGTAATATATAATAGTACATGGCTAGATACTTTCTGGACAGACTTCATCTGGCCAATAAATACAAAAAAAGTTCCCCTTTACTGATAAATAAAGACAGGCTAATTAGGAGATATACTTTTTTGGTCTATTATATTGGTGGTGGCGGAAGAGGTAGATAATCCCAGTGTTGGCAAGAATGACAAGAAATGAGCATTCTCTTATATTCTTCATGTGAGTATAAATAGGTATAGCCTTCTAGGAAGTGTCCAGCAAGGATTTAAAATGTCCAGCAGAGGGGTGGGGCTAAAAAATAAAATAAAGTACAATAAAATAAAATATCCACACACAACTTGAGCAACAAAATAAATAATAAATAGTATCAGATTAAAACACACAGAATAGGCTGGGTACAGTGGCTCATGCCTGTAATCCCAGCACTTTGGAGGCCAAGGTGAGAAGATTACTTGAGGCCAAGAGTTCAAGACCAGCCTGGTCGAGATAGCCCTGTCTCTATAAAAAATAGAAAAATTAGCCAGGCATGGTGGGGCACATCTGTAGTCCCAACTACTGGGAAGGCTGAGGCAGGAGAATTCCTTAAGCCCAGGAATCTGAGGTTGCACTGAGCTGTGATGACACCGCTGTACTCTAGCCCAGGCAACAGAGCAAGATCCTGTCTCAAAAATAAAACAAAATCCACACAATAAAAGAAATATATTCATGAGTCTATAATGTTATAAATAAATACTTGAACAAATAGTCAGGGAATAAGATTTTGATTAATAAATGTAATACCTGTTTCAGGGAAGAATCATCAATGGATGCTTAAAATAAGTCAGTGAAAGTAAGATGAGAAACAGGATTATTTACATAGTCAAAGTTCTTCCCCAAAAGATTCCTATTAATTACAACAGGAAAAACAATAGCTTTACACTTGAGTAACTTTGCAGACACAACCTTAATCAAGTGACCCAAGTTAACATTGCCAGCAATGACATGGCAACATCATGTGTCTCCTGGTTTAATACACTGAGAAGGGTACAACATCAGTTCTGAGATATTCTTACCCAAAATTCATAAACTAAGTTTAATCATAAAAAAATATCAGGCAGACAGAAATTTGAGAATATCCCATAAAATAACTGGCCAGTACCCTTTAAAAAGAATCAAGGTCTTAAAAGCAAAGAAAAACTGAGGAATTATTCAAGATTAAGGGAAACCAAAGATATACGACAACTAAATGCAATGATCCTGGACTGGATCCTGGTCCAAAAGGAGGACATTAGTAGGACAACTTAAAAAATTTCAATACGGTCTATAGATTAGCTAATAGCATGGTATCAGTGTAATTTCCTAGTCTTGATCATTGTACTTCGGTTACTTTAGATTTAGTATCTGGAGAAACCAGGTGAAGATGATACCAGAATTTCTTGTACCAGTTATGTAATATTTTTGGTAAGCCTAAAATTATTCCAAAACGGAAAATTAAAAAATAAAGTAAATTTTTAAGGTCCATAAACCCTGACCCATAAATTCAAATTCTGGAAGTTGTATCACAGAAATAATTGCATGTATAAATATGTTTGCTGAAGCATTATTTAGAAGGGTTATAAACTGGAAATTTACACTGACCCCAGAATAGGCTAATTCTATTCTAATCACATTTTTTTCCCTCTGACTTTTCCCCATTAAAACATTTTCACCATTCCTAAATTCTAGGTTAGTGACCTGCAAAGTAGAGAAATTTATCCCTTTCTCTACTTACTGGTGCACATCTCAGCTAAATCTGCACAGATGTGCTAATAATTTTTTTTGCCTTATCTTGTACAGCTGGAGCTGCTAACTCACTATAGTGTTTAATTTTCTACCAATGTTTTTCTTTAACACAGGACATTAACTCTTAAATGTTTTCAAAATAACTATTTTTATTAAAACTCCCAAAACAAATTGATACAAGAAAAAGCTATCAAGGTATTGACAAATTATAACAGCCACTTCTATTTGATATCTCTTCTATTGAGAATTAGTAAATAGTTCCATTAAGGTGGAACTGACTTAGTTTTGACTTTGACTACCCTTATTCTGCTACTGTCACCAGCATTTCTGTTAACTAATCTTTTAGAAACTATTTTTGTTCCCATCTTCCCCCTGTTTAATCTATGACATACTTATAAAACACATCAATGGTATAAATCATTTATTGGCCTAAGATTTTTATTTAGGCAAAAACATAGTGTAATCATATCTTCTATAGTGGAATTTCTTATTTAAGCTAAGAAAAACTAAAAATTGAAAATGGAAGTTACTAGATAAAATTTCACTTTTTATTTTTTGATTCAAGATTCACTTTAAGTAGTATTGGGACATTAACACAAACACCTACTGTAACATATAACTATGTACAAATATTATTCCAATTAGCTATTTTACCTGTTTGCTCGACGATTAGATGGGTGGTGTTGCAGTACATCTTGCAAGAAACGGTCCATTAGGCTCTTGGTACTTATCTCATTTCTTCTCCGTCTGATCATGCTTCTGTGCTGAGCAGTGAACAAATGCTATAAAGAAAAAAAGAAACAATATTTTTAAATGAGTAAGTCTCATTAGTGGGGAGAATTTCACAAAATGGACTTATTTATATATGCCTGGTAGGATTATATTGATAGCTTTTCTATAAAGCAATTCTGAAATATCTAAAAGCCATAAAATTATTTTTCCCTTAAATATAGTAATAATATTTTTCTACATATATCCTAAGGAAATCATCTTAAATGTGGATGATTAATGGAAAAAAAGATATTATCACAGCATAACAAAAAACTGGAAAACGCTCTGAGTATCTTAACAGTAAAATCCTTTAATTATAGTATGGGCTAAGATGTGTTACTATGCAGCTATTTAAAATAATACAAAGACTTTTTTTCTGTAGGTATAGTTATTGCTGAATATAAAGAATTTTTAGTAACATGGAAAAATGTTTTATATAAAGAGAAAAAATGGAGGATGCAAAAATCACACGTATGGTTTTATCTCAAACTACGATTTAAAAATGTACAGACAAGTAAAGGGAAGACAATACAGCAGTCCCCCATTTATCCACAGCGGATATGTTCCAAGACCCCCAGTGGATGTCTAAATCCAAGGATAACACCAAACATTATATATACATTTTATTCTATACATACATCCCTATGATAAAGTTTAATTTACAAATTAGGCACAGTAAGAGATTAACAACAACTGATAATAAAACAATTATAACAATATACTGTTTTTAAAAAAGTAAAATAAGGGTTACTTGAACACAAGCACTATGACACACGACAGTTGCTCTAATAACCAAGACAGCTGCTAAGTGACTAGTGGGTGGGGAACATATCCAGAGTGGATACACTGGACCAAAGGAGGAGTCACATCATGGGTGGGACAGTGCAGGACGGTGTGGGACAGCACAAGATTTCATCAGGCTACTCAAAACAGTATGCAATTTAAAACTTATGAACCATTTATCTCCAGAATTTTCCATTTAATATTTCCAGGTCGTGGTTGACTGTGGGTAACTGAAATCAACAGTGCAAAGGGAGAAACTACTATATAACAAAACTGTAGAAGCATTTATATCTGTGTGGTAATTATGGGTAATTTTTAAATTTTTCTTATAAATTATATTTTTCAATGAGCAAATTTTTTAAAATAAAAATCTGTTAAAAGAGAGAACAGGGTTGGATCGCTATATTAAAAGAGGTCAAAGATTAATTCACAAAAAGGCCTTCATTTTCCTTCAGAGAATAAAAATCCTGCCTTAAACAGAATATTAAAACAAATACACTAAATTTTTCTGTTTTGCAATTCTCTCCACAGTTAGAAAGATTTTGCCTTTATTAAGATTATTTAGTGGACTAGCAAGCAGGATGAGAAAGAAGTCTAATACTTACTGAGCACCTATGATGTATCAACACAGTGCTATTCCATTTACATGGCAACTTCATTGAATTTTCAGAAAGAATATTGTCCTCTTTTGACATGAAGAGATTAAGGCACAAAGAATTAGGGTAAACTGCCTCAAGCTGTATACCTAGCAAGCAGCAAAGCCAGGATTCGAATCTGAGTGTAACTGTAAAACTTACGTTCTTTCACTGTATCATGCTAGCATTAATGGCATATTTTTAATACATGTTATTTATAATTTAATAACACATTTTAATAAAACTTGGAAAATTAATGTATTAAATACCATGATAATGGTGTCAAAAGAACTTAAATCAGGTTGCTAGTTCCTGACTACTATTACAATTCTTAGAATTATTTCCTTCTATGCTGACTTCAGAGTCTACTCTTGTACTACCATAGCCCCTGTAACAATTTAAATTATGACAGTCTCAAAATCCTCCTGCTACAAAACTCCCCACCATCCAGTAACTATCACCAGAGTTAGACTGCCTAGTGTAGTGGTTGAGGGGGACAAGTACACACAGAAACAAAGCTTCTATTAAAATCCAACCTTGTTCTCTCTCTGCCAAGGCAAAAAAAAAAAAGCAATCTGAATGGAAAAACTGTATTTACATAAACTGTAGTAACCACCATTCTATATATCCCAGAAGGTGTCAGTTCCTTTAGATTATTTTTGAATTGACATATAACATAAACAAAAGTATGCAAATCATATGCAGACAGCTCAATAAATTATCGCAAACACATCCACACCATCTATCAAGAAAAATTAATAAGCACCCAGAAATCACTCCAATGTCCTATTCCAATCTAATATCCCTTCCCTCTTCCCCAAAGTTAACTATTGCCTAATTCTTAATACTATAGTTTTGAAAGTTTCTGAAGTTTACATAAACGGAGTCATACATACAACATTCTTTTGCATTTAGCTTCTTTCACTCAACATTATAATTGTGATATTCATCTACATTAGCTATAGTCTGTTTTCATTTCTACATAATATTTCATTCTATGAATATACCAGTTTTATTTATCCATTCTACTCTTGATGGACATTTGTGTTTTTTCCAGCTTTTGGCTATTACAAATAATCCTGCAAAGAACCTTCTTAAATGTGTCTTTTGGTGCTGATGTACATGCATTTTTGTTGAGTGCATTATTAACTTCTGGATCATAAAATTTGCATATATTCAACTTTAGTATTCACTTCTAACTATTCTTCCAAAGTAGCTGTACCAATTTATATTCCTACCGGCAGTGTATCATACTTTCCATTACTCTACTTCCTCATCAACACTTGGTATTATAAGTCTCTTTAATTTTAGCTATTGCAGAGGGTGTTTAATATTATGTCATTGTGGCCTTAATCAGCAATTTTTGTGACAGCTTTTCATATTTACTGGCCATCTGGATATCCTCTTTTATGATGGGTCTGTTCAAGTCTCTTCCTGTTTTTCAAATGGATGTTTAGTCTCTTACTGACTTGTAGGAATTCCTTATTTATTCTGGACACCAGTTCTTTGTTCAGTTATACGTGTTTCAAGTATCATTTTCCTCTCTGTGGCTTGTCTTTTCACTTTCTTAATCATCTTCCATTGTTTCTTAACTTTATTGTACCCCACTTTAGCATTTATTTTGTCAGTGCTTTTTGTGGCCAGAAATCTTTCCTTATCCCCCAAATCATAAAGATTTCCTATTTGTTTCTAACAGCTTTGCTGTTTTACCTACAACATTTACATCTACAATCTACTTGGAAATGATTTTTATATACAGGGTGATTTAGCAATAAAGTTTTGTTTTTTTTCCCCACATGAATATTCAATTGACCCAATATCATTTATTGAAGAAAGTTTTGTCCTCAATGCTCTGCAGTGCCACATTTGTCACAAATATCGATATATGTTGCTGTTTCTGGAGATTCTGGTTTCCATGGTCTTTCTAACTTTGCACCAAGACTGCACTGTCTTCATGACTATAGTTTAATAAGTTTTAATATCCAGTAAAGGACATCCTCCCATATTGTTCTTCCCTAAGATTATACTGGTTCTTCTTAGCCTTTTACATTTCCATATTTATTTTTAGAATTGTCTTAATTTTCATTTAAAAAAAAACTTTTCTGAGAATCTGACTGGAATTACATTGGATAAATGTAATGATTTAGGCAGAATCGAAACATTTACAATATTGATTCTTCTAATCCATGAACATGGAAATTTCTTTCAATGTTTATAGTTTCTTGTGTAAAGACCTTATACATATTTTGTTATATTTATTCCTTCAAAGGTGATGTTCTTTGATGCTATTATAAATGATGTCTTTCTTAAATCTCATTTTCTGCATGGTGTTTGTGTATAAAAATACAATTTCTTTTTATGTTGGTCCAATCTTTATAAACTCACTTATTAATTCTAATAGTTTATCTACATATCTTTGGGATTTTCTATATTCACAATCATTTTGTGTATAATTAATAATAGTTTCATTTCTTCATATCTAATCTGTACCATTTTTAACTTCTTTCCTTATTTCCTTGGCTAGGACCTCTAATACAGTATTGAATATAGTTGTAATTCAAGCATCAAGTCTATTTTCACTTAATATATTAGTGATATAATTGGATTTAAATCTTTTTCTTTTTAAATCTGTTATTATTCTTGCCTTTACAATATCCCTTTTCTCTTCTTTCTTCCTTTCTTGTGGACTATGTTTTGTTATTTCAATTATCCCCTTTCTGTTAATTTAGTGGTTAGTCTTTTCCCAGTCTCTTAGTGGTAAAAGATTACAACAAGCAATCCTAACCTATCAAAGTGTAAAATTACTTGTTACTTTTATTCTCTTCATGCACAATGCAAGGTGGTCCTTAGAAATGAACTCCATTTACTCCCCTCCCAATCTATATGCCATTGTTGTTAATCCCACAAGACATTACTTATTTAGATTGTCTACATATTTACCTTTCCAATGCTCTTCATTACTTCCTGTATCTTTGAGCTTCCATCTGGAATCATTTTCCTTCTGCCTGAAGAACTCCTTTTTAGTTTTTCCTTTAGTGAAGGTCTGCTGGTGACAAATTCCCTTAATTTTTATTTCCTGAAAATATTTTTATTTCACCTTCCTTTTAAAAAGATATACTTATTGAATAGAGAATTCTAAGTTGGCAACTATTTTCTTTTTTTTGGCTTCCACTGTTTCTGTTGAATATTCCACTAGATTTGGGCCCCAATTTCTTCACCGCCTTAATAGTTCTCCAAAGCCTTGAAACGCAAGGCTGCAAAAATCCTCAACAAAGTATTAACAAAGCAAATCCAGCAATATACAGAAAGGATTATATACCATGACCAAGTGGGATTTATCCCAGGAATGGAAGATTAGTTTAACATCTGAAAACCAATCAATGTAACTGCTGCAGACTGAATTGCATCCCCCCAATTCATATGTTGCAGTGCTAACCCCTAATGTATTTGGAGATACAGCTTTTAGTAGGTAATTTAGGTTAAATGAAGTCATACGGGTAGGGTCCTAATCCGATAGGATTGGTGGCCTTATAAGAAGAGGAAGAGAGAGAACCCTTTCTCTCCACCATGTGAGGAGACAGTGAGAAGGTAGTTATCTATAAGCCAGGAGAAGAGCCTTAACCATCAACTGAATCAGCTGGCACCTTATCTTAGACTTCCTAGCCTTCAGAACTATGAGAAATAAATTTCTGTTGTTTAAGCCACCTAATCTACAGTATCTTATTATGGCAGCCTGAGCTGACTAATAAAGTAATTTATTAATAGACTAAAGGAAAAAAACAATTATCTGATGCAGAAAAGCAGGCCAATAAATTTAATTGCTCTAGACTGAACTGCATCCCCTCCCAAATTCATACATCAAAGTTCTAACCCTTAATGTGATTCTATGTGGAGATAGGGCTTTTAGTGGGGAACAGAAGGTTGTTCCCTACCCCTCCCTCTACCCCTCAGGCCAAAGTTGAAGCAGTATCTTGCCTCCTGGAAAAATAGTACCTTGGTCACTCACAGCAATCATACCTCTCCAGTGCCTAAGGTGAAGTGGCACCCTGCAACTCAGGAAAGCGTGCCTTGGGTGCACAGTGCAGTCACACACTCCAGTGTCTAAGCTGAAGTTGCCCCTTGCATCCCACAGAAATGGCCACCCAGAACAGTGATGCCCCCCATGCCTGTGCTGAAGTGGTATATCACCTCCTGGAGAATCAATGCCCTGGCCAAGCTGAGGGAGGAGCTGTGCATTCCAGGGCTGAGCTGACGTAGTACCCCATGTCCCAAGAAAACAGAGATGTGGCTGAGCTCAAACATCCTGTCCTACAGGCCAAACAACTCTAGTATCCTGCTCCTCTGGAGCTGGACTAGCTCCCCGAGACATGCCTCTCCTTGGGGAGTGGAGGCATCACTGTGCTGTTCCCTGCATCCCCTCCTCAGGGACCAAACAACAGCTGTGCTCCACTACTCTAGGGTATTTCCTGTCATTGTACCTAGACTTACAGAGTCTGGGATACTCAAAACTTCACCATCTCAGGGTCTACAGTCACTACTACATGGTGCCTCATCCCATGGGATCTCAGTTGCCACTGAGCCCTATTTGCTTAGGTCCCTGAATTGCACCTGTACCCTACTCATCAGGCTCAAACCTTCAAAACACTCCTTCTTCCCCAGAGTCAGACCAGTGCTATACCCTACCCTCCAGAAGTAGAATCACAGATATAAACCGGCTCCCTGGACCCAACCTGCTAGGGGGTGCCTGAGAGTCACAGATCCTGGCTCCACATGCAGCATACACCCAACCCTGCCACCGAGAGTGAAATTTTACCCCCAAACCCAGATGCAACGATAGGTTCACGGTGGACCCTAGTCCCACAGCTGCTCCAGGCACCTGCACCCGGAACACAGAGCCACTGTAGCTGCTTACAGGCTGTGTCAGACCTGATGTCAAGAAGGATCCACCCAGCTAAGTCTCTCCATTGTGGAGAAATCAAGAATAGGTGGACCCCAAAAGCCCTTGACACTGAGAACATTAATAACCTATAACAATGACACTGCTAAGAACTTCTACAGTGTAGGCCATTGAGGTGCCACAGTTATTGCTGATGGTGAACAAAGCTGTAGAAGCTGGATAAAAACTATTAACATTGCACCTATCCATAAACAGAGTTACAATATCCTCCCAACTGGCACACTAACCCCAACTGCAAGTGAAGTCTTTGTCTGCGAAAGCCACTCCAGAAAGTATGGAAGAGACAATAGTTCCACCATGTGCAAGACATCAATGCAGGGACACAAGAAATATAAAAAAGAAAAGAAATATGACACAACCACAGGAATATAACAACTCTCTAGTAACAGACCCCAATGGAAAAGAAATCAATAAACCCCTGGAAAAGGAATTCAAAATAATGATCTTAGGGAAACTCAGTAAGATACAAAAAAATATAAACAATTCAAGGAAATCAGAAAATGAACTGATGACATGAACAATAAATTCAACAGAGATAAAAATCATAAAAAAGAACCAAACAGAAACCCTGTAGCTAAGGAATTCAATGAATGAAATTCAAAATGTAACAGAGAACCTCAATAGCAGACTTGATAAAGCAGAAAAAAAAGAAACTCTGAACTTGAAGATAGGCCAATTGAAATTATCCAGTCAGAGGAAAAAAAAAAAATAAGAAGGAAAAAAAGTAAAGAAAGCCTACAAGACTTACCAGACATGAATGAACAAACAAATATTCATATTATGTGAATTCCCAAAGGAGAACACAAGGGCAAAGGCATATCATGAAATAATAGCTGGAAATTTCCCAAGTCTACGGAGAGATATGTACATTCAGATACAGGATGCTCAAAGATCATCAAATAGATTCAACCCAAAAAGGTCCTCCTGCTAGGCACATTATACTCAAATTGTCTAAGATCAAAGACAGAGAGAATTCTAAAAACAGCAAGAGGAAAGTGTCAAGTCACATATAAGAGAATCTCCACTAGACTATTAATAAAAGGATATTTCTTTGCAGAAAATTTACAGGCCAGCAATGGATGGGATAACATACTCAAAGTGCTGAAAGAAAAAAAAGAAATTTCAGCCAAGAATAGTATACCCAGCAAATCTATCCTTCAGAAATGAGAAAGAAACAAAACCTTGCTCAAACAAAACTTGAGGGAATTCATTACCACTAGGCCAGCCTTACAAGAAATGCTCAAAGGCATCCTACATCTGGAAGAAAAAAAGACAATAATCACTATAATGAAAACACACAGAAGTATAAAACTCACAGGTAGAACAGACACACAAAGGAGAAAGAGAAAAGAATCAAACGATCCCTGCAGAAAACCACCAAACTACAATGATAAATACTAAGATAGGAAGGAAGTAACAAAGAATATAAAAACAACCAGAAAGCAATTGACAAAAATGACAGGAGTAAGTCCTCACCTATCAAAAATAATCTTAAATGTAAACAGATTAAATTCCTTACTTAAAAGATACAGACTGGTTAAGTGAATTAAAAAAAAAAAAAGACCTAACCATATGCTGCCTACAAGAAACTTATTTCACTTGTAAAGACACACATAGACTGGGCCAGGAGCAGTGATGCATGCCTGTAGTCCCAGCTAATTGGGAGGCTGAGGCAGGAGGATCGCTTGAGCCCAGAAATTTGAGACCAGCCTGGGCAAAACAGTGAGACTCTCATCTCTTTTAAAAACAAAAACAAAAACACAAATAGACTGAAAATGAAAGGATGGAAAAAGATATTCCACGAAATGTAAACCAAAAGTGAACAAGAGTAGCCATGCTTATAGTAGATAAAACAGACTTTTAAGTCAAAACTATAAAATGAGACAAAAAAGTCATTATATAATGATAAAGAGATCAATTCAGCAAGAAAATATAACAATTATAAATATATATGCACCCAACAATGGAGCAGCCAGATATATAAAGCAAATATTAGATCTAAAGGGAGAGATAGACCCCAACACCATAATAGCTGGGGACTGCAATACCGACTTTCAGCACTGCACAGACCATCTAGACAGAAAATCAACAAGATATTGGATTTAAACTGCATTTTATACCGAATAGACCTACTAGACATTTACAGAACATTTCATCCAACAGTTTCCAAATACACATTGTTTTCATTAGCACATGGAACAGTCTCCAGGATGGACCATGTTAGGCCACAAAACAAGTCTCAACAAATTTAAAAGAACTGAAATTATATCAAGTATCTTTTCTGACCACAGTGAAATAAAACTAGAAATCAGTAACAAGCAGAACTTTCAAAATTGTGCAAATACATGGAAATCAAACGACATGCTCCTAAATGACCAATGGGTCAATGAAGAAATTAAAAAGTAAGTTGAAAAATTTACTGAAACACTGGCCAAGTACAGTGGCTTGCTCCTGTAATCCTAGCACTTTGGGAGGCCAAGGCAAGAGGATCCCTCAGGCCGGGAGTTCAAAACCAGTCTGAGTAACATAGAAGATCCTGTCTCTACCAAAAAATAAAAAAAATTAGCTGGGCATGGTGGTGCACACCTGTAGTCCTAGCTACTTGGGAGGCAGAGGCAGAAGGATTGCTTGAGCCTGAGAGTTTGAGGTCACAGTGAGCTATGATGATGCCACTGTACTTTAGCCCAGGCTCAGAGTGAGACCCTGTCTCAAATAAATAAATAAATAAATATTGAAACAGATGAGAACAGAAACACAACATACCAAAACCTATAGGGTACAGCAAAAGCAGTATTAAGAGCAAAGTTTATAGAAATAAACACCTATATCAAAAGAGTAGAAGGATTTCAAATAAACAATCTAACAATGCATCTCAAGGAACTAGAAAAGCAGAATAAACCAAAGCTAAAATTAATAGAAGGACATAACGATCAGAGCAGAATAAAATTTACAAAAAAATTCACAAGATCAACAAAACAAAGGTGGTTTTCTGAAAAGATAAACAAAACCAACAAACCATTGACTAGACTAACCAAGAAACGAAGAGAAAATACCCAAATAAATTAAATCAGAAATGAAAAGGAGACATCACAACTGATCTTTTGTATTTCTTCAAGACAGAAGAAATATAATTTCTTCTGTTTTTCCTCTAAGATCTCAAGGCCAACTTTCACCATTTTTATTCAACGTGGTACTTGAAGTCCTAGCCAGAGCAATTAGTCAAGAGAAAGAAATAGCATCTAAATTGGAGAGGAGAAAGTCAAATTGTCCGTTTGCAGATGACATGATCATACATAGCTGACCTCTGAATAACATAGGTTTGAACTGTATGGGTCCACTTCTACATGACTTTTCTCCTGCTTCTGCTGCCCCCAAGACAGCAAGACTAATCCCTTTTCTTCCTCTTCCTCCTCAGCCTACTCAACATGAGGACAACAAGGATGAATACCTTTATGATGACCCACATCCATTAATGAATCATAAATGTATTTTCTCTTCCTTATAATTTTCTTAACATTCTCTGCCTTACTTTATTATAAGAATACAGTAAATAATATATAACATATACAGAATATGTGTTAATCAATTTTTTATGTTACTGATAAAGGTTCTAGTGAACAGTGGGTTATTAGGAGTAAAGTTTTTAGAAAATCAAAAGTTATACATTGATTTTTGACTGCACAGGGCATCAGTGTTCCTAAGCCCTGTGTTGTTCAAAGGTCAACCGTAAATAGAAAACTGTAAAAGCTCCACCAAAAACTCTTAGGATTGATAAACAAATTCAGTAAAGTTGCAGGATATAAAATAAACATGCAAAAATCAGTTGTGTTTCCATATGTCAACAATGAACTAAGGAAAACGAAATCAAGAAAGCAATCCCATTTACAAGAGCTAGAAAAAAAAAATCTATGAGTAAGTTTAACCAAGAAGGGGAAAGATCTACAGGGAAAACGACAAAATACTGATGAAAGAAACTGAAGAGGACACCAAAAAATGGAAACATATCTCATCTTCACAGATTAGAAGAATTAATACTATCAAAATGACCATACTGCCCAAAGCAATCTATAGATTCAATGCAATTCCTATGAAAATCCCAGACATTCTTCACAGAAATAGGAAAAAATCCTAAAATTTGTATAGAATCACAGTAGACTCCAAATAACCAAAGCAACCCTAAGCAAAAAGAACAAACCTGGAGGCATCACACTACCTACATACACTCCAAAGCTACAGTAACCAAAACAGCATAAATAGACATACAGAGCAATGAAACAGAACAGAGAACCCAGAAATAAATCCATGTATTTACAGTCAACTGAATTTTTTTGTTTTTTTTTTTTTTGAGACAAAGTCTCACTCTGTTGCCCTGGCTACAGTGCCGTGGCATCAGCCTAGCTCATAGCAACCTCAAACTCCTGGGCTCAGGCAATCCTCCTGCCTCAGCCTCTGGAGTAGCTGGGACTACAAGCATGTACCACCATGCCCGGCTAATTTTCTTTTTCTATATATTTTTAGTTGTCCAGATAATTTCTTTCTATTTTTAGTAGAGACAGGGTCTCACTCTTGCTCAGGCTGGTCTCAAACTCCTGAGCTCAAATGATCTGCCCGCCTCAGCCTCCCAGAGTGTTAGAATTACAGGTGTGAGCCACCGTGCCCGGCCTACAGTCAACTGATTTTCAGCAAGAGTACCAAGAACATTGATTGGGGAAGGGAAAGTCTCTTTAATAAATGAAGCTGGGAAAACTGGATATCCATATGCAGAAAAGTGAAACTAGACCCCTATCTCTCACCATATATAAAAATCAACTCAGAATCAAAGACTTATATGTAAGACCCACAACTATGAAACTACTAGAAGAAAATATAGGAGATATGCTTCAGGACATTGGTCTGGGCAAAGATTTTATGGAAAAATCTCAAAAGCACAGGCAAAAAAAGCAAAAAGAGACAAATGAAATTATATCAAACTAAAAAGCTTCTGCACTACAAAGGACAATCAACAGTATGAAGAAACAACCTGCAGAATGGGAGAAAATATCTCTGAACTATTCATCTGACAGGAGATTAATATCCAGAATATACAAGGAACTCAACAACAAAAAAACAAATAATCTGATTAAAAAATGGGCAAATAAGCTGAACAGACATATCTCAAAAAAGACATATAATGTTCAACAGATATATAAAAAAATTCTCAACATCACTAAGTACTAGGAAAATGGAAGTCAAAACCACCATGAGATACAATCTCACCCCAGTTAGAATGGCTACTGTCAAAAAGACGAAACATAATAAATGCTGGCCAGGATATGGGGAAACGGGAACTCTTATACGCTATTAGTGGGAATCTAAATTAGTATGGCCATTATGGAAAATAGAATGCAGATTCCTCAGAAAACTAAAAACTGAACTATAATATGATCCAGCAAACTCACTAGTGGGTATTCACCCAAAGGAAAGAAAATCAGCGTATCAACGAGATATATGCATCCCTATGTTTACTGCAGCATTATTCACAACAGCCAACATATGGAATCAATCTAAGTGTCCATCAACAAATAAATGGATAAAGAAAATGTGGTGTGTAAACACAATGGAATACTATTCGGCCATAAAAAAGAATAAAGTCCTGTCACTTTTGGCAACATAAATGAGCCTGAAGGACATTATGTTAATGGAAATAAGTTATATGTTAGTAAGTTATGTTCTCTCTCATATGTGGGAGCTAAAAAAATTGTACTCATTGAAGTAGAGAGAATAATAATGGTTACTAAAAGTTGGAAAGGGTGGTGGGGAGGGTTAGGGAGAGGATGATTAACAAATACAACCTCGAGGTCAGGAGTTCGAGACCAGCCTGAGCAAGAGCAAGACCCCTGCCTCTACTAAAAATAGAAAGAAATTAGCTGGACAACTAAAAATCTGTATAGAAAAAATTAGCCGGGCATGGTGGCGCATGCCTATAGTCCCAGCTACTCAGGAGGCTGAGGCAGAAGGATTGCTTGAGCCCAGGAGTTTGAGGATGCTGTGAGCTACGCTGACGCCACGGCATTCTAGCCTGGGCAACAGAGTGAGACTCCGACTCAAAAAAAAAAAAAATACAAAATCACAGAGTAATAAGTTCTACTGTTTTACAGCATGGCAGGGTGCCTATAGTTAGCAACAATTTATTGTATATTTTCAAACAGCTAGAAGAGAGGATTTTGAATGTTCCCAAAACAAAGAAATAATAAATATTTGAGATGATGGGTATGCTAATTACCCTGATTCGATCACTACACATTATAGGTATACGTGTATCAAAATATCACACGGTACCTCATAAATATGTACAATTATTGTGTCAATTTAAATAAAAGCAAATAAATTATATACACACATTAAGTCCAATATGGCAGCACAAGGAGAACACTGATAAGCATGAATTTCAATAGGATTTGCGTGAAATAAAGTTAATTTTATAGACTCAAAAATAATGAAATTAGACCCCATCTCATAGCATATATAAAAATTAACTCAAAATGAATCAAAGACCTAAATGTAGGAGCAACTATAAAACTCTTAGAGGAAAATATAGGCATAAATCTTCATGACCTTAGATTAGGCAATCCTTCTGACACCAAAATCACAAGTAACAAAAGAAAAAAATAAATTCAACCGTAGTGAAATTCAAAACTTTTGTGTATCAAAGCATACTATCAAGAAAGTGAAAAGACAACCCACATAATGGAAGTATTTGTAAATCACGTATCTAATGAGAGTCTAGTATCCAGAATATATAAAGATTTTTATAACTCAACAATAAAAAGACAAATAACACAAAAATTGGCAAAAGATTTGAATAAGCATTTCTCTAAAGAAAATATACAAATGGCCAGTAAGCACATGAAAAGATACTAAATGTCATTAGTCATCAGGGAAATGCAAATCAAAGCCACAATGAGATACTACTTCACATCCACTAAGATGGCTATAACCAAAAAAAAAAAAAAAAAAACTCACATAATAACGAGTACCAGCAAGGATGTAGACAAACTGTAATTCTCATGCATTGCTGGTGGTAAGGTAAAATAGGAAGAACAGTATATCCATTTTGGAAAACAATGAAGTAGATTCTCAGAAAAGTTAAACACAGGGTTACCACATGACCCAACAATTCCACTCATATATATATATACCTAAGAACTGAACATGTATGTCCACACAAAAATTTGAAGACAAATATCCACAGCAACATTATTCATAATAGCCAAAAAGTAAAAAACAACCCAAATATCCATCAAT
Organism: Lemur catta; assembly: GCF_020740605.2. Classification (NCBI taxonomy): domain Eukaryota; kingdom Metazoa; phylum Chordata; class Mammalia; order Primates; family Lemuridae; genus Lemur; species Lemur catta. The sequence goes on from NC_059135.1 coordinate 26,643,418, forward strand.
TGCTGAATGAATAAAAATGTAGTATGTCTATATAATGGAGTATTATTCAGCCATAAAAAAGCAGTAAGGGGCCGGGCACGGTGGCTCACGCCTGTAATCCTAGCACTCTGGGAGGCCGTGGCGGGTGGATCGCTCAAGGTCAGGAGTTCGAGACCAGCCTGAGCAAGAGTGAGACCCCGTCTCTACCAAAAAAAAAAAAAAATAGAAGGAAATTAGCTGGCCAACTAAAATACATATATAGAAAAAATTAGCCGGGCATGGTGGTGCATGTCTGTAGTCCCAGCTACTCGGGAGGCTGAGGCAGTAGGATCGCTTAAGCCCAGGAGTTGGAGGTTGCTGTGAGCTAGGCTGACGCCACAGCACTCACTCTAGCCGGGGCAACAGAGCAAGACTCTTTCTCATAAAAAAAAAAAAAAAAAAAAAAGGAATAAGGTAGTGATGCATGCTACAACAGATAAACCTTGAAAATATTATGCTAAATGAAAAAAGCCAAAAACAAAAGGCCATACAGTATATGATTCCATTTATATGAAATATCCAGAATAGGCAAATCCATAGAGACAGAAAATAGATTAATGGTTGCCAGGGGCTGGAGGTAGAAGAGAGTAGGGAATGACTGCTTCATTGGTACAGGGTTTCCTTTTAGGATGATGAAAATGTCCTGGAATTAGACAGCAGTGATGGTTGTATCACTTTGTGAATACCTAAAAATAATTGAATTATATACTTTAAAAAGGTGAAATTTATGGTATATGAATTATGTCACAATAAAAAAATAAATTTAGGCTGGGTGTGGTGGCTCACACCTGTAATCCCAGCACTTTGGAGGCTGAAGTGGAAGGAATGCTCAACGCCAGGAGTTCAAGACCAGCCTGGGCAACATAGCAAGATGCTATCTCTACGAAACATTTAAAAAATTAGCCAGGTGTGATGGCAGGCACCTGCAGTCCCAGCTACTTGGAGGCTGAGATGGGAGGATCATGTGAGCCCAGGAGTTTGAGGCTGTAGTAAGCTCTGATGGCAACACTGAACTCTAGCCTGGGTGACAGAATGAGACCCCATTTCTTTAAAAATAAAAAAAAAGATAAAAAACAGAAACTAAATAAAAAAAAAACTCTATATCAACTATTCTTCCTATAACAGCCAGAATGAATTGTTTAAAATACAAGCTTGATGATTTAATTCCTCTGCTTGGAACTTTTGAGATGCCTTCCCATTTCACTTGGAATAAAGTTCAAAGTCTTTACCTTAGCCTATGATGCCTTACAAAATCTACTTCTCTGAATTCTCTGCCTATTATCATCATCTACCTCTGTACCCCCACTGCAGCCACACTGGCCTTCTGGCTTTTGGTTAGCGTGCCAACCACTCTTCAGCCTCAAGGTCTCTGTCCTTATTCTCTCTTTCCTCTCCCTGGAAACTCTTCCTCAAAATAAATGTAAGCCTGGCACCCAAACTTCATTCAAATCTCAACTCAATGTCACTTCCTTAAAAAGGCCTTACCTGGCCACCCTACCCCTTTGTTAGGAAATAGGCTAATAGACGTGAAAAGTTTCAGAGGTTTTGCCGGGCTTTGCCTTGAAGGAATCTGTGGACAAGTTAGTTCACAAAACAGAAGCTGCTTCCAACAAGGGAGGCATTGTCAGAGGACGTTTGCAAAGCAATGTTTCTTCTTTGCTGCCGGCCATCACCTTGAGCTTTTTTGCAAGGCAGAAGCTCCGTTTGGGTCCTTGGTGGAGAAGCTGATTAAAAATGCCTGCCCAGCAGATAACATGCAGCTGGAACTATCCTAGACTTCAAGGCTATTCCTGCTTCACTCCTGACTACATGTCTCTGTGTTTAGAAGAAGTAGATTAGAGTAGTATACAGACTCAGTGTTCCCATTTTATACATTTTATCTTTTTAATTTGTATGCTCAGCTAGGTCTGTTTCTAACTTAGGGCTTAACATGCCTATCATAGAAAAATTTTATAACCGTCTATTCTTGTAGACAGAATTAGGTAAGGCTCCCCTGGAAATCTCAAAAAATGGGCTGTACACATAATTCTCTAACAAAAGACAACTATTTGCTGTAACAATAAATACTGATGTGGGATTTCAGTCAGTGTCTCACAGCTCACAGGAAGGCTGGAGACCCCCTAATTGCCCTATTATTTAAACTGCACTTTGTTTCCATCTCAATCATTTCTCCGTCTATATTATTTCTTTATTTCCTATTATTTCCAAATCCCTTGTGACAATCCTGACTTGGGGCCTGTTTTGCTGGGAGAGTAGCTAACTCCTGGCACTCCTTCCCTATTTTATTTTCCTCATAACATTTATCAAACTCTGACATATTATATACTCAATCAATATAATTATTTATTTTCTGTCTTACTACATTATATAAGCTCCATGAAAAGAAAGCTTTGGTTTTGATTATGGTCACATTCCCAGAACCTTAAATGGTGCTTGCCAACTAGGAGCTTCTCAATATAATCTGGTCAATGAAAGAATAAATGAATTTGATAAGATATAAAAGAGAAAGTCGTAACTAGGTCCTTGGGATGTCACCATATTAACAGATACCTCTCACCTGCTCCAGGTTAGGATACAGCACACGGCAATAGCTGCAATATCCTTGTTTCCTCTGCATCTTGAATAACCAAAGTCAGAAGACTACTGTCCTTAATACTCAAACTGAAAAAAAAGAAAAATGGCCAAATCATGGTAATTCCTTACTATCATGAGGAAAATGGCTATGATAATTATCAGGAAACAGAAATTCACTCTTGGGTCCTTTCAACTCCTGTTTCCAGTGAGCTATTGAATCAATCAGCAAGTCCGGAGTAAAGATGAAAACTATCCACCTTCTGAAAGAACAGCGTGTTGCCAATAAGGGAAGATTAGATAACTAAATTTTTTTAATCAATTTTCTGATAACTCATTAGAAATATTAGAAACTGATTCAAGGGGGGGAAGGTGGGAAAGGAGTGAGGGATAAAAATCCACCTATCAGATACAATGTACACTATTCTGGTGACGGGTACACTGAAAGCCGATACGGGTACACTTCAGCATGATACAATTCATCCACATACCCCATAAATTTTTTGAAATTAAAAGAAAAGAAATTGATTCAGTAAAAAATACAGTATTCAATTTGTAAAGATAATTACTACTGCTAAAATATTACTATAGTGTATTTTCTAGACTCTAATGGAGCTCATTAATTTTCCCATCATGTTTCTATACAAAATTCCAGATTATCTGAACTCTGAGTGTCATATATAATATCTAATTCTCTGTCATAAGAGTAAAGATACCACACAGCATCTTCTGCTTCGTTCACAAAGACGCAGATTTAAAAATAATTTATCCAACAAAGGTGCTAAAAATCAAAATAAGTTAGCCTCTGAAATGAAAGACATTTCTGACAATTACATACGCCAAATATATATGAGAAATTTTTTCCTACCGGTGTTTTGAGATTTCTCTGCAAATAGTTTCCCAGTTTCTACCTATCTAAGATTATAATCCTTCAACATAACATACTGCAGTGGTTCCCAAACCAGGCTGATGCCAAAATCATCTCCCAAATTCTGAGTTAATAGAGCTTAGAGCCCAAGATTCAGAATTTTTAAAATTCTCCAGGTCATTTTGATGCTCAGCCAATTTATTAACAGATATGATGTATGTATAGTTTATGATTATTGTAAGTAAAAAATTTAATACAATGCAGTGGGTTTTTTTTTTTTGCTGTTTTATTAAACTGAAAATAGAACTGCAAATAATTTTGTCAAGTTTCTAATCCTAATTATTTTAAACATTTTTTTCTGTTGGAAAATATCTAACAATCATTCTGTAATGTGTTATGACTGTTCCTGAATAAGATTTTTCTGTAATGAAAAAATTTAGTCATTAAAACCAATAACTAAAAAATGAAATCATAGCCTTAAAACCAATAAGATGAGAATATAAAAGCTTCATTAAGTCTAAATCTTATAACAATCACTTACCTATTACTTTTTATTATGAGAACGTTTGATGTTCTGACTTCCCACATTTATGGGGAAAATTAATCAATTAAACCAGTCTCTGAAATAAAGAATATGTAAGATATTACTTAAAATTTGGTCTTTTTGCCCATTAATTTACTTCACTTGTTAACCTGAAGCAACAAAAAGAAACGAAGTTTTATTTTATTTTTTTTTTTGCTGCTTCTCACGTCCTGCTCCAGGGAGAAAGGAGCCAAAGTTTTATTTTAAGTTGTAATTTATAGATAAGGCAATTTTCAGGCTAAGAGAACCCTAGAGCTTAAACCTAAACTTTGAAAATCACAAATTAACGAACTTCTTAATTATTTACTGAAAATATAATTAAAATTTGAATGAAAGACAAAATGAAACTATGAGTCTACAATCACACACATATAAATTAAATACTTAAAATTTATTTTTTATATATATTTAGCCCTTATGGCCTTTAAACTCTGTGGCACTATCACCTGCTCTATCTATCATTTCTAGTGCCACAATGACAGTGAATTACAACGAACCAGAAGCATGTGTTGGCATTTTAAAAAATTCACTACACAGTGGCTCACGCCTGTAATCGTAGCACTCTGGGAGGCTGAGGTAGGCAGATCGCTTGGAGCTCAGGAGTTTGAGACCAGCCTGAGCAAGAGCAAGACCCCGTCTCTACTAAAAAAAAAAAGAAAGAAAGAAAGAAATTAGCTGGACAACTAAAAATATATAGAAAAAATTAGCTGGGCATGATGGCTTCATGCCTGTAGCCCCAGCTACTTGGGAGGCTGAGGCAGAAGGATTGCTTGAGCCCAGGAGTTTGAGGTTGCTGTGAGCTAGGCTGATGCCACAGCACTCTAGCCCGGCAGCAAGAGTGAGACTCTGTCTCAAAAAAAAAAAAAAAAATTCACTTGTCAAGACCCCATGTACTTACCAAATTAAAATCTAGGAGCAGAAGGGGGCAGGTACATGCATATTATGCATATGCCCAAGGTGATTCTGACATAAGTTGATACAATGACATCAGTTATCATTCTTTATGAACTAGTAAAATTCCTTCTTATTAAAAGGATCATTTCTTTAGGGTCTGGGATTATTTTACTTTGCATGACTGAATGGTTCTTTTTACACAAACTCTGAATTCTATTAGAGCCTGGTATTTTTATAAAGTAAATTATTTACCTTGAGCAGAAAAGGTCAGGTATTTCATCAGCTATATTAGTCCTGGAAAATATCTGTAAATTAAAACAAAACTATTTTTTTAAAAAGTTAAGTCCCACAAGTGTTTATCATTGACCCAGGTACCCCTAAGTCATATGTAAGTTTGAAAAGGGACACAATTATGTTTCCAATAATAGAAGAAAACATATAACTTTTGAACTCAAAGCACCTTACATACTATCACTCACTGAACCTCATACTATGACCTCCTAAGGTGCTCTGTAGTAGAGTGACTATGGGAGCCTACCTAGTCCACCAACAAACACGGAAGGTCTCTGGGTTCCTGGGACAATAGCTATAAAAGAATATAAGGCACAACTGTGCCTCTGATAAGGTTAAGAACGAAATGTTGTCAAATCCAAAGTAAGCGTCACGAGAAACATTTAATTTCATTTAAAAATATATGAAATTAAGTTTGGGTCCTGGAACAAGCACCCAACTCTCAGGTATCATGTTAGTTTTAATGAAAAATATTGTCAGTTCTTTATCATCTGTCTCTAGCAATGCACAATTAAGCAGAACAGCGGTTTTTTTTTTTTATTCCTCTGCATTATTGTGGGCAAAGTGTTGCCCCTTATCCAGATCAGTGGTTAACAAATTCCAACATTTGGGCTCAAAATTTTAAGCACCTACCCTGTGCAGAGCTCCATGCTACAAGCTTTAAGGGATGAAGACAAATACGAGACAAGTGTTCTTGCCCTCAAAATTTTTAAAATGAAATTGGGTAATTAATGCAAAAGGAGGTGCTGCCTGAGAAATGCCTAAGCAAAAATATTAAGCGTTAATGGGTTCGACTGCAAAGTTTAGTTTTAGCTGAAGTGACCAGAGATGCCACAGTGGATATGGTTTTTTAACCAGATACTGGAAAATAGGTAGGATTTGCTTACACAAAGGTATGCCAATTAACAAACAAGCAAAGGTACAAAAGCAAGAAAGCGGGAGGTACATTTGGAGATAAGTCAACAAGTTCAGCTGAATCTAATAAGGTTTTATATAAGAATTTAAGGGGCAAAAAAAAAACAAGAAAAGAAGATTGAGTTTTGACAAGGTAGGATTCAAAAGTAGACTAAAGAATTTAGACTGTATCTTAAGCAGTGTGGAATTTCTTTTGTTAATAGGTATACCCAAAGAGTGCTTTAAGAAAATTCTGGAACAATGATTCTCTCCCATTCAAAGGAGCTTTTCAAAGGGCAAGGAATGTACTGTTAACTACTCAGCACCATTTCCTAGAATACTGGAGAATTAGTTAATACGCAAAATATCCAAGTTCAAAGAGTCAGTATCCCTTAAAGCCGAGCCTCATTTATGCTTATAAAATAGGAAAACACACATTTTAATTTTTTCTTTAGAAATTACTTTTATTAATTTTTATTACAAAAGTAAAATATTATAGCACAATTATAAAAATAAAGAAGAGATTAAAAATCAGCCATAATCCCACTACCTACTATTAACATTTGTCATATATTCTTCTTGTTCTCAACATGGTTTTACAAAAATGGAATGGTACTGTATATTCTATTCTGTAAGCACCCTTTCTCATTTAACCATATACAGTGAGTCCCTTTATATGTCATTATATATATTTCCAAAACAAAATGTTTAATAATTGCAGAGTATTTCATTTAATCGGGGTAAGATAAAAGCCCTCTTACTTGAAAAGAACAGGTAGTTGGCAAATTAACCTCTAAAAGTCAGTCAATAAGATGATTTTTAAAATACTTAGACACATAACCTTAATATTTTATTATTTAACACATACAAATGTATATATGTTTGATTTAAGGTCAAGTTGGGCTTTTTTGTTTCCTTGGTATTTTGGGTTTCGGGTTTGTTTTTTTTGTGTGTGAACAGGTTAGCTAGCGTTCCAAGTCATGTTTTTTCATAAACTACATCGTAATTCACCCTAGAGTTTTCCATTTTCATTCCTTTAAAGCAGGGCAAGAATCAAAAGACATTTTCAAATCTGAAAGCAGAATTAGGACTAAGATTTTTTCCCAACCTTTTACAGCTGTCACACCCAGTTAAGTACTTTTACTGTAACAAAGCCTTTTTTTTTGGTCCAAAGCATTCAATTTATTTTTCATAAAAATAATAATGTATTTAAAATGATAGTGTTCACTCTCTTATTTCCCTGGTTTATGAACCACCAGAGATGACTTCAGTACAACTGTCTCAGAAATGAAGTTGCATTTTGTTTTGTTAAGGAATATTTTTTGCAAACCTGAGATCTGTACCAACTACAGAGGTAAACACCAATAAAAAATATTGCTGAAATGATCTTGTAAACCTGAGATCTGTACCAACTACAGAGGTAAACACCAATAAAAAATACTGCTGAAATGAGTCTGAAGTTGTAGTGTGTTTCTCAAACTGAGTGCGACACTGTAATAAAAGCTAACAAAATCCAGAATCCTCATGGGAAATATTTTTCAATTGCCTGACTAGGGAGACATGAACTTAATAAAAAATAAGTAAGAAAGACAATAGTAGGGCATTCGGGTTTTTGAATAGGGCAATCTAAATTACGTCTAGCAGTAGGGGAATAACTGCAAAGCAATCACAAAACAATGGCCAAATGATATGAAAAGACCATTTTTATTCAGCGTCAGTTTCTCTACACAACGCTATTAACTAATTTTCTGTTTTCCAATTTTTTGGATTATCCACACTATGCTGGCTTTCCTCTGGTGACAAGCATTATCCTGGACACCTCCATTCAGTCTTAATAAAATAATAATAGCTAACACTTAGTGGGTACTTAATCTGAGCCAGGCATCCCGTCAACAGCTTCATAATGCATTATCTCATCTAAATAACAAATAGCTTTATAAAGTAGGTGCCAAGATAATTCCCACTTAACAAATCAGGAAACTGTGGTTTAGAAAGAATAGGTATCTTGTCACAGGTCTGTCTCACACCAATAACCAGTGTAGCTGGGGTCTGATCCTAGCTCAATTTAAGCAGTTATGTTTTAACACCTCTTAAATTCCATAAAAGGTTTCCTTTCTGTATTTTTAGGAATGCTAATTGATTGTTTTAATATTAGGTGAAAACAAATAATTAGGAATCTAATTTGCCTCAATAAACAGTGTCACTATTTCAGAGAAAAAAATAAAACCTACGTTTATTTTAATTGCATCATTGCTCTCATTCTAAGTGCTGACGGTACCTTGGATTATTGACTTTCAAAATTATTTAGCATTACACACAGGAAGCAAAATATTTTATATTACAACCCAGCACACACACACAGGCACACATGCACAGTTAAAATATTTTTCACAAAACAATACTCTCGCTACATGTAATGCATTCTAGTATTTTCTATGCTATCTTATTTCTTTTTTAAAAAATGCTCGTCATTACCCACTAAATTAATTTCAAAACTCACTAATGGATTGAAAACTGCAGATTGAAGAAATAACGACTTCAAATTTTTAAGCACAGTAAACAATATTCTACAAAAATCGATTATCATCCCCGAATTCAGCTTACTTGTATCCAAATCACCAACCACTGCAGTAATACTTTATCAGATCTCTAACGAGTTGCTTTCTTGCCTTCTGTGCTTTGGGTTCAAATGACACAGAAAAAGTCTTCGATGTATTAAATGCAAAAAGGTCAAATAAATATCCCTTATGTAACACACGTATATATGTTTATATATTCATCAAAGAGAAAGGAAAGATACACCCCGAATTGTTAATAATTTCTCTTGAGGATGAGATTGCTACAGGCTTTCTCCGTTCCCCCAAGCCCCCAGCATATAATTGCTGTTTAAAAAAAAAAGAGAGAGAAAGATAACTTCCATTTTGAGAAATAAAAAAACGTTTTAGTCCCTTGAGCACCAGTATCTTGTTATGCATTTCTTCCACGAACTACCAATAATCATCGCGTCGGGTAATCGCAGGAGCTGGAAAAGGGCCTTCTTAGAAGCAAGTAAAAACGATGGCGTAGTATGACCAGATTTACACAACTGTTGCACGACGGTAGTAAAATTATCATTAACACAAAAATCGAACGTTTCCAAAATAAACTCTACTCGCCAGAGACTGGTAAAGGCCTAAATCTGGGGACAGTTGGACACAACACAGGGCACTGGGGGAAGGGGGTGTGTGGACAGGTGGCTCCGGACCGCGGCCCCACAGGTTGCCCAGACAACTCTCCGCGGGGACGCAGCCCTAAATCCGATCTCCGCAGGCCGCCCCGTCCCCAGACCCCGGCCCAAGGCCTGATCCTCTGGCCCCTCCGACCGCGCGCCCCTCCGACCCCTGGCCCCAGACAGAAGCGCAATTTAGCCTGCGCCCACCTTCTCCCCTCGCCCCAGCCACCTCGATCCCGGCCCGGAGTCGCCAATCCCGCTCACGCAGCAGGGGCAGAAAAGAGACTCGGGGTGAGGGGAAGCCGAGGACCTGCGCAGCGGTGCTGGAACCCGGCAAGCGATCGGCGCGTCTCTCCCGAGGCAGAAGGCGCCCGGGGCGCTAGGCGAGCAGGCCCCGCCCGCGGGCGTCGCCCCGGTCCGCGCCGCCCCGCCCCGTCCCGGCCCCGGCACTCACCTCCGCGGAGGCCGCCCTGATTCCTTCCGGGCCGCTGTGGAGACCGAAGACCAGGCTGGGTGCTCGCCCTTCTGATTCCGGGTCCGCGGCGGCGCCTGGACCCCCGGCCGTCCAGAGAGCCGCGGCCCTCCGTCCACGGAGCCAGGGCTGAGAGCCGCCGGCCACTCCGGCCTGGAGGGGAGCGCAGAGCCGGAGCGCGTGTCGCAGGACACGAGCTCCCAGTAGCGACTGGACTCACGCAAGCATCCAAGGCAACGTGGCGTTGCAGCTCCGATGGAGGTTTGACGTCAGGCAAGGTGCGAAAACCGGGCCCCTTCTGACGCAGGAGCAGCGGGACCGCCCCCTGCCCGCCCACCCACTCACTCGCCCCGGCGGAGGAGCCCCTTTCCTCCCCGCTAGGATCTCTTAAAGCGGACACTTCCTCCCTGGTCAGGGCCCCACTCCGGAGCTTATGAAATCAATCCTGTTCCAACCACAACGACTAGGCTCATAGCGCAGTTAAGATGCGAGATAAAGACCAAGGTTTTAGCATTTAAGGCCCGAATAAAAATTGCTTGCCAATTCAAAGCAACATCTGAATGGAGAAAAGAAAATGGGGCTAAGGCTGGCTGTTTGCGCTGTTCCCATGCGTTGCACAGTGAGGTGCATCTCACAAAAGCTCCTGTTGAATGAGCGCTTACTCTGTTGTAAGGCGCTGTTTAAGGTTTATGTATACATTCCTGCATTTCTCTTCTGAGTAACTCTACGATGACTGCTATTATTATCCCTGTTTGGCAAATGAGAAAACCGAGGCTTAAAGAAGTTAGGTATTCAAAGACCTACACTGCACATTAAAGTGTTCTGAATATTAACAACCATTTGGTCATACAAGTGTATTTTCTTGCTATCCATTATGAATGTATGAGCAAAAACAAACAGTTTAAGTGTAATGGGGACACAAGCCTAAATCACGCTACTGAATATATAATCTTTGATAAGAAAAATAATCATATTTAAAATGCAGAGGGCTCTGTTGGAGAGCTTATATCTAGTGTAAAAATAATCTTAGAATGAGCTACTTTGTTCTTTGGTTGTTGCTGTTATTATCGTTTCCCGTTTTTAATGAGCGTGTGATTTTTTTCCCTTTTTTCTTTTTATTAACTTGTCCGTTGCTTTTGCTTCCATTGTTTCCATTCTTTGTGTATTTCTCAGCTGTTGCCTCCCCCACTACATCTTTCTTTCACTTTAAACCTGGGCTGTTTCAACCGTTTGACTCCTTCAGATTTAACACATCAAAACGTACTGATTTCTTTTAAGGCAAGCTCTTTCCACATCCCAACCTTGGAATTAGTGAAAGAAAACTCATTTACATTAAGCCAGCCACCATGATGTTACGTATTTCACATGTGCTTTTAACATCTCTGAAACTAGGATGCATATTACAAACTCTGATCTCTTAATGTTGTTGACCTGCTAGCAGTACACATAGTTGTCATTACCTCCACACACTAAAACTTGGATGTTGCTGTGCGGATTGTCCTCATTTCAACAGAGTTTTAAGCGCATTGTTTAATAAAACCGACAACCCTAAGAGGAAGGGAATTAACAGACTTAGGAGTCTCTCAAACTTGAAGAGAGATTTTCCTACAGAAAGAAGATTTTCCTGGAGAAGATTATTTTCCTAGGACCAAAAAGAGATTCCTCAGCATTTAGAGAGAGATGGGACTGGCTAAGAGCTATTAGACTTCTGGGAGCCCTGAGTTGCTCAGGAAGTACATTAGTTCTTAATGCATTTTGGGAACCTGTATCTAATAGTTAAATAATGAGCCTAATCACCCCTTAAAAAATGTGAAATAACGTGGGTATTATTTCTGATAGCCCGATTAGTCAATTACAACCCCCTGTAGGTTTCAGTCCAAAACACCAGGAAGAAAGAAACAAGTCTGGATGTTACCTGAAAACCTGCAGTTGACATCTTCAGGCTAGATCAAGAACATGCCAGCATCAAAACGTAGAGAATAAGGTCAACTACTTGGAAGAAATCCTGGATTCAATAATGGAGCACTCTTAAGATGTGCTGCATCACCAACATTTTTGGTGACACAGAAGATAGAAAACCATAGCCATCAACAACTGATTAAAAAAGTGGTTCATTTCCCTGTTCCACGTGGATGACAAAAAAAAAAAAGAAAGAAAGAAAGAAAAAAAAGTGATTCACAAAAGTTGAGCTCGGAATGTGAAGAAGTTTCTGGAATACTTTTAACCAATTTTACTTATATTCCCCCCGTTTGTATTTTTTTTTTTTTTTTTTGGAGACACAGTCTCACTCTGTCGCCCTGGGTAGAGTGCTGTGGCGTCATCTGGAGCCACAATGCCCAGCTAATTTTTCCATTTTTTTTGTAGAGACGGGTCTCGCTCTTGCTCAGACTGGTCTCAAACTCCCGAGCTCAAGCAATCCTCCCCGCACTGGCCGCCCAGAGTCCTAGGATTACAGGTGTGAGTCACCCACCCGACCATATTTCCCTTTTAATGCATGCACAAGATTGCTACGTAATAAATAATCTGTCTCAAGTCTGAGAGAGCTCTTTTATCAAGTATGAAATAAAAATGCTAAATTACAAGAAATCACTTTTCTTCCAACATGATGTTATCATAAAACATTGGAATACCATCCTGCATCAGATTATCAGTCTAGTCAGACCAGATTTCTGTCTAGTGGCAATGGGTACATTTTGTGGGAGAGCATAATTACCTATAAGGTTAAGCTCAAAAAGTTACAATTTCTCCCTAATCTTTTATTAACCCATTACAGATATAAACACATTTACTCAGCAAATACTTATTTAAAGGACCCTAGGGATCAAGACTGGGCTTGAATGGACCCTATTTCCTTCCTAACATAGTTGGTCTAAGGAGAAAAAAGCCTCCTACTTACGTGTTATTTCATGTTCTTCCTTCTTTAAAGGAACAATAAAAGCTGCTCTTTTATGTCTAGAAATCATTCCAATAATGCCTATATTTTGTAAGCTGTTTAAATTGACGTTTGGCTAATAATGTCTTAAGGAAAAGGATATAGGGAAAACCCAGATCTCACTGCAGAGTCATAAAAGAATTTAAATTCCATCAACTTAGAGTTTGGGTTATTTTTCCCCAAAATTCTATTACTCTGTACTTCATTTTGCCTATTCACAGTCAAGTGAGGTCATTATGAAGCTTCTACACATTAGCATTTCACCTCTTTAAAAAATACAGTGTCATCTTTAAGCATAAAGGGATTCAATCATATTTAAATCATAATTTAAAAATTAACACAAATGATCCCAAAAATCTCCATTTTTGTCTTCCTGATTACTCCATATAAGATAGTCAAAAATTTCATTCACAACATAGAGGGAAAGATGGTAGCGCTAATGTCCTCACATTACTGGTTGTTGGAACAAAAAGGATGATGGAAAAAATACAAGTTAAAGTATATGGCTGGAGGTGGCTCACGCCTGTACTCCTAGCAATCTAGGAGGCCAGTGGGAGGATCGCTTGAGCTCAGGGATTACAGATCAGCCTGAGCAACAGCGAGACTCCGTCTCCACAAAAGACAGAAAATTAGCCAGGCGTTGTGGCGCGCGCCTGTAGTCCCTCCCAGCTACTCGGGATGCTGAGGATCGCTTGAGCACAGGAGTTTTAGGTTGCTGTGAGCTACAATGACACCACTGCACTCTACCAAGGGCGACAAAGTGAGACTCTGTCTCAAAATAAGTAAATAAACAAAGTATATGCCTTAAAGTTGCAGAGGTATACTGTGGATTATATGGAGAATGGCAGTATAACTAGTGTGGGGAGGGGAGTGCAGAGGGAGATTGTGCAAATGAATTAAAGCCTCATCTATCATATAGAAATTTAATATGTAATGTCTGTAAAGTCAGCAAATCACTAAATACCAATATAAATCTTTTTTTAAAAATATAAACATAAGATGATCTACCAGAACTAAGGACAAGATATATTTTTAAAATAGTTGCTACTGCTTATCAAGAGTAGATAAGATAGATCACCTTCTTGGCAATCATTTGCGTGTCTATGTGTCTTACTATACCTGTACAAGACAAGCCCAGGGTATACATTTCTAGAACAAATGGTGTGGCAGGCAGAATATGTGGACACCATATGGAGATGGTCAGTCCTTAGACTTCTCTGGGCTTAATAACTGGCCCCAGCAGACAGCGGCCACTGCCTGAGATGACACCGTGGGTGTTGGCAGCTTACTGCTTGATGGCTACTGCTTGATGGCTACTCCTTGTGCTGTTTTTTGTCAGCTATTACCATGATTTCCCAGGAGCTGGAAAACCAGCGTCCTCTCCCAGCTGCCCTGCAGAGTGCTGCGAAGAGCGCCAAGCTGTGGAGATTGCCGTATAGATCACCATGTACAGTGCCAAGCGGCAGTGGGCAAAGGAGTAGCAGGAGCGAGGGACTACAATTGTAATATCACGATAACATTTTCCCCCACATCAATTTAAAATTACACACAGTGAAATTTTATCTTTTCCATTACAGTCTCCCCATCCTATTCTTCCTTCAATCTAGGTCTTTTCTACTTTTACATTTTGTGGATATGTTTGTAATACACCTTCACATAAAAACATAGCTGGGGTATTTGTTTCCAATAATTCTTTACCAATGCTTAACGTATTCTATTCCTTTCTCTTTTTTCTTTCTTTCCTTTCCCTCTTTTGCTTCTACTCACTTGTTTTTTTCTCCTTTCACTTTTCTTGCTAGTAGAAACAATCTGTAGCCCTCAAAGATAGTGCTTTTAACTTTCTGGTGACAATCAGGACTGAAAATGCTACTAACTTCCACTTGTTCAATTCTTTTATTCAAAAGTCATCCAAACATATGTCCTCTAGAATTTTAACTTTACAGAAAGAACTACTATTCCCTTTTTATATGATGAGGTCACCAATATGAAAACTATATTCTTTTTCTCTATTTAAATTCCCAGATGTTTTCTTTAGTTAACTTGGAACAATGTAGGTCGGGCACAGCAGCTTACGCCTATAGTCCCAGCCAATCCAGGGGGCTGCAGCAGCAGGATCACTTGAGCCCAGGAGTTCAAGATTGCATTGAGCTATGATCCAGCCACTGCACTCTAGCCAGGGTCACAAAACTAGATCCTGCCTCAAAAAGAAAACGAAGCAAAACCAAAAAAAACTTTGCGACAATATAAAATTATCCTATTTCAATATATGTTGCTATTAAGGAAAAACTTAGAAGCCAATGTGAATTTCACATATCTTATTTTCAAAAATTAATTGGTGGCATTCAAATATTATGATATGGAAAGAGCTCCAGAAATTTTTGTTAATGTCAAAGCACCACAGGGTCAACTGTATTAGCTATATTTTTTAATTTTCTTTTTTTCAGACAGAGTCTTGCTCTGTCCTCCCGGGTAACCTACAGTGGCGTCATCGTGGCTCGCTGCAACCTCAAACTCCTGGGCTCAAGTGATCCTCCTGCTTCAGCGTCCCGAGTAGCTAGGACTACAGGTGTGCTCCACGATGCCCAGACAATTTTTCTACTTTTAGTAGAGACAGGATCTCGATCTTGCTCAGGCTGGTCTTAAACTCCTGAGTTCAAGCAATCCTCCTGCCTCAGCCTCCCAGAGTGGTAGGATTATAGGCGTGAGCCACCACACCCGGCCAATTTTCAGTATTCTTGATGCAGTTGAAGCCTTTTGGAACTGGGGAACTGCCTCTCTCAGGTTTAACCAATTCCCAGAGATAACAATTTGCCTGCCAGCACACCTTTGCTATGCAAACCAACCAATCCCCAGTCCTTAGTTCCTAACCATCTCCTTTATCAGACCTCTAGAGTCCAGGACTCTATGCCCTGTCCTGATCACTACGGCGCCAAGTACCAGACCACCAGGGGCCAATCCTATAGCTCAGAATCCTTTGAAACCACTCAAACTATCCAATCCTCAATTTATACCACTTGCTTATTTTGCTTTGCTCACTGCTTCCCAAGAAAACTGCAATAAAAGCTGCAGTAGCACTTCCCCCCTCTCTCTCTTTGCCTGTTCATCTGGCTTTGGCATCTCCCCGTGTGGTGTGCCCTGCCTCCTGTGTCTAGGGGAATGAGCAAAATAAAAAACTTCTTCTGTCTTGGCAATCATTTGCGTGTCTATGTGTCTTACTATACCTGTGCAAGACAAGCCCAGGGTATACATTTCTAGAACAAATGGTGTGGCAGGCAGAATAGGTGGATACAATACGGAGATGGTGAGTCCTCAGACTTCTCTGGGCTTAGTAACTGGCCCCAGCAGACAGTGGCCACTGCCTGAGATGGCACCGCGGGTGTTGGTAGCTTACTGCTTGATGGCTACTGCTTGATGGCTCCTGCTTCATGGCTACCTACTGCTTCACGGCTACTGCGTGTGCTGTTTTTTTGTTTTTTTTTTTCAGTTATTACCATGATTTCCCAGGAGCTGGAAAAGCGGAGTCCTCCTGAAGCTGCCCTGCAGAGTGCCGCGAAGAGCACCAAGCTGTGGAGATTGCCATATAGATGGAGATCACCATGTACAGTGCTAAGCAGCACAGAGGGAGAACAGCAGAACTCTCGGCACATGACAAGCCCGTCTCACCGCCCGCCCCCCCACACTAAGAGACCTGACCAAACTCCAGCATGGCTCCTAGCAGAACAGCCACGTCCCTAAGGTATCCCAGTCCCGCTTATAATGCCTGCCTAAGAAAGCGCAACACTGACAGGAAAATTTACTATTTGTTCTAGTCAGGTTTCCTGACCTCCCTTTCTTAGGGCATTTACTAAAAAGGACTCATAATTATAAATATGTACCTCTTGCAACTCAGAAGCATTTTTCTCAAGGACCTGAGAGCCATTCCTTTGAAATGTAATCATCAAGAAGGATAAGGCCCCAGTCTCCCAGTCTCTATGGGAAGATAGAAGCCTAACTTAGATACTTGTTGGCTAGAAGACACAGCTGGCCTAATCACGTTTATATTGAACAATGCTTTGTAATTTTTCTTAGGAGCATGGAAGTAATTTAATCTGGCAACATTATTAAGTATATAATGTACATACTTAAATAACAAACATGTTCACAAGTGTACATATATTGTTTCCTGAATAACACACTGAAGAGTCAAAAGCGATATAAGTCCAGGCATGGTGGCACATGCCTGTAGTCCCAGCTACTCAGGAAGCTGAGGCAGGAGGATAGCTTGAGCCCAGGAGTTCAAGGTTAAGGGGAGCTAAGATAACCCTGTCTCAAACAAACAAACAACAACAACAACTCACTGACTCCCCTCCAAGGAAGTAAATTTCCAACACCCTCAACTGCCATCAGACTTGAAAGGGGAAGTAACCCTACAGGTTGAAGGGAACCTATCACATTTCTTACGATACCACCGGGGGCAACACCATTTACCCTTAACAGCAACTCATTTCCTATTCCCCCTCCTCAGAGTCACCAGACTTTACCAATGGTGGGTTTTGATCATTTGCCTCATAATTTGCCTTTCTCAACGTCTTTCTATGGCATCTTTTAAAGCTCAGCACAATTTCCTTCTCAGTTCATCCACCACCGTAAATCTGTTAAGAAGGGATCTACTCACGAACTGGGGTATTGAAATTAAAGGATGAATGAATCCTAATTTACAATATCTAGTCTTTCTAGATAAAGAGGTTGCCTGTGTATGACAAAAGTAGAGTTTAGTAAACTAATACATTGGGTAGACTTTTGAGTTAAAATTCATAGAAAAGACTGTTCTTAAAAATACTTACTGAAGTGAAATTGTTAAAATCCCCTCTAAGCATTACAGATGTTTAGACCTGTCCCCTGGGTTGACAGAGGGTAGGAAGGGGAAGAGTTCTAGGCTAGAATGTTCCTACTTAGAGGACATTTTGAAATTATAGCTTTTGTTATGAGTGTGCATTCAATGCTACTGTGTATAGTAGGAAAAAACTTAAGTCCTATTTGAAACATCTAGTCTTTCTAGACGTTTAGAAGTGCACAACAGGCTGGGCGTGGTGGCTCACGCCTGTAATCCTGGCACTCCGGGAGGTCGAGGCGGGCGGATTGTTTGAGCTCAGGAGTTCGAGACCAGCCTGAGCAAGAGCAAGACCCCGTCTCTACTAAAAATAGAAAGAAATTGTCTGGCCAACTAAAATTATATATAGAAAAAAATTAGCCGGGCATGGTGGCGCATGCCTGTAGTCCCAGCTACTCGGGAGGCTGAGGCAGGAGGATTGCTCAAGCCCAGGAGTTTGAGGTTGCTGTGAGCTAGGCTGACGCCACAGCACTCACTCTAGCCGGGCAACAGAGCGAGACTCTGTCTCAAAAAAAAAAAAAAAGAAAGAAAGGAAAGAAGTATGCAGATGTGTTCATATTTACATTTTGATGATAGCCATTGATGTGCATCCTTTTGACTATAAGAATATATTAAATAATTCAATAGAAACATACCTTCTTGCTAATACTTTAAATGGTATAGATCTGATAATGAATTCTCTTAGAAACATTGCACTAAGTGTACTCTGTTGCTTTCTGTTTGATTTTAAATTGAGCATTAAGGGAATGTAGTATTTTAATCGGAACTCTGCCAGTACTTTTATCTAGAGGCCTGTTACCATTTTTGTCTTCTCTGAAATTTTCATCCCAAGAAAGGCAGGATTACATTTTTTTCCTAACAGATTGAGTTGGTGTAGTGTATTCTTGGTTATCAAAATACTCACACAGCTTTGGGATTTTCAATTGGTAAATATTCATGATGTGTGAAAAAGCATGATGCATACTGTACTATCTCAATCCCATAAAATTAGATGTTGTGTATGTGTCAGGATCTAGAAGGACACGTCCAACTGTAAACTGCTTGTGATTGTGGATGACTTTGTTCTTTGCTTCTTGTGTTTTTCAGTTTCCTATATTGCATATATTAACTTTTAAAAAAATAAAGGTTATTTTAAAAACTTGAAAAAAAATTCATTATGCCCCCAATGAACTCCTCCCCAACTCCTCCCCTCATGTCTATGTTCCTCAGTGATTCGTCTGACTTCCTGGAGTTCCTCTTCCTTCTTCAACCTTGCATTCATTCAACTAAGGACTTAAATCAACTATTAGACAAAATTCCTTCTTTTGTGGGCAACAAACTCCACAGGTACTGGACCTACATGAGATGCAGATTTACTTAAGGTGGAAACAGATCTTTCCATACTCCTCCTTAAGTTCCCCAGTATCATTTAAAACCAGAGGGGCTGGGAGAGCCACCCAATAATCCAAGATTTATTAGACAAAAAAAAACCATTTCTAGTCTTTGCAACACTCCCATTCTGGCCATTACAAAGCCAAAAGGAAAAAGGTATTGGTTTGTACAAGATCGGAGATCTATCAATAAAATTGTCAAACACAGATTCCCTGATGCCTAACCATATTACTACCCTGTTTATGATCCCTTTCAATACCCGGTATTTCACCGGTCATTGATTTATGTTCAGCTTTTTTCAGTATTCTCCTTTATAAAGAGTCTCAGTACTTGTTTTTCTTTACCTGGGAAAATCAACAATATTTCTGGACTGTTTTATGCCACAATTATTTACTGAGGCCCCTACTTACTTCTCGTGCACAAATTTAAGGGACTTAAATTCCCAGGAAACTCCACAGTACTCCAATATGTAGACGATCTTTTGTGTTCTGACAGTTATGACAGTGCTCTTTCTGAACAATGAATACCTTCTCAAGGCATTAGCAAAAAAGGACCACAAGGTGGCTAAATACAAAGTTCAATTATGCCATCTATGTGTCTGATATCTGAGTCATGACATTGCAGCCTCAGGAAAAACTATCCCCACAGATGGAGCTTCTACTATTCAATAGTTTCCTCTCCCAGAAACAAAAAGATAAAAGAGGATTTTTCGAGCCTTGTGGAAACTGTAGAATGTGGACACCTAATTTAGCTATGATTGCCTCACCCTTTTTTGCCATGACAAGGGGATCATCTCCCCATCCAGTCATCTAGGACCCCCTACCCAAGGATCCTTCTGAGAATGTTAAAAGCTCTCTATTTTCGCGTTCCATGTTTGTCCCTCCCGAAGCTGTGAGCTCACCATGAGCTCAGTCAAAGACGATTGCGGTCCCGATAGAGGAGGATCATTTCTTTGTTCAAGAATATATGAGCTTCTGCACTCCCCTGCTAGAACCTCGCAACAGGGTCTCAAGGGCTCTCTATTTTCACCCTCCTACTCTTGGGCTTCCCAATTTGTCTCTACGTTTTTCTGCGTGGCAAGCCAGCTTCAAGAAGGCTCTTGGCGCTCCAAAGCCCACAAGCACCCAGCACCCTTGAGCATCCTCCCTGCCACCAAGACACCCAAGAGTAAGGTCAGCACAGCCCAACGGACACTGAAGGAAGAGCCCAAGAGAAGATCAGTGTGGTTGTCAGCCAAATCTGCTCCTGCAAAAGTGGAAACAAAGCCAGAAAAAGCAGCAGGGAAGAATAAATCTTCAAACAAAAAAGTGCAAAGGAAAGGGAAACGGGAGTATAGGACAAACAGACCAAAGTAGCTAACCCAGAAACTAAGCATAACGAAGATACTAAAAATAAGGAGTGTCCAGCCTCTAATGAAGCAGGAGAGAAAGAAGGCAAGTCTGATTAATATCACATACCCTGTCTTAACAGTGGTCCCTGTCTCCCTTCCTGTACCATCCAGAGGAATATGTTTATCAACTACTGTATTTGTAGATACACAAGTAACTCTAGAAATATTTTTGAGGAAGGAATCCCACCTCATTCCATCTTTAAGTAGAAATTGTTTTAAAGGCAAAGTCATTTGCTGTTTGTTTATTTTGGGGGTACAACCAGAAAATTATGGGGGTATTCAATTCTGCAAGGATTTGACTGTCTCAGGTGCCAGCTTGACAAACCATAGGTGGGGGGTGGTAGTTTTTATATCTTGTAATACAAAGCTGTCCTGAATTCTTATCATTTTATGTTGCCCGGCATCCCTATTGAATATAAATTGGACTTTCTCATCATGCCTGAGGCTTCCAGTTCTCAACCCTCAGCCTCCTCACCGTTCCTTAAGGTGGCTGATCCAGAATGTCTACCTAATACAACCTCCTCCTGAGGACCACCCCCCCATGGGACAGCTGGACACAACCTACTTGACCCACTGATCCTCACTCCCTGCATGGAGTACACAGACATGCCACCATTATCGCCTCTCAGTCAAGTGTGCCTCCACGGAACCTGTGTCTTCCTTGCTCTAAACCTACCAACTGGAACTCCCCACAGGGAACCTTCTCAGGTAACACCCCGAACCCCAGTGAAGTCTCTGGCCCATAGGTCCTCGCTCTCTCTCCCACTCTTGCTCCCCCTTTCCTGCTGGTCCTTTGAGGTGTGCTGCCCTCTTCTCGCTGGGATCTGTAATTAATACACTGCATGAGTTTTGCTGTGCTACCTCTTCTAGGTCTCACCTGACTGAAACACCGGAACCTACCTCTCCTCCCGGTCAAGGTCTCCTAGAGAGTAGCTAACTTCGTAGGAATAAACTGGACACAAGTCAGACGAGAGCCACAGGGGCATCTGCCAGCATAAACAAGTTTACTATTAGAAGGACACCTGGTCGTAGGGCAGGCGCTTAGGCATTGGGCTAGGGTGAAGAAGTATCCCATGAAAGGCACACTGCAAACATCCACGACCACCTCCGCTGGAGCCCCTTCCAGGCAGGGCTGTATTTTATAGCCACTCTCTCTCTCGGGACCAAATTAGAGGAAAGACCAAATTAGAGGAAATACAACTGGTGTAGCGAGCAAGGTGTGTGGTCACAGCCATGAAGGGCATATAAAATGTCTTTTGCCCTCTCTGGGCTGGGCTTGCTCTATGGCTCTGCCACGTGACTAGCACCCTGTGTAGTTGCAGCGCTGCTTGCTGGAACAGGCCCACTGCACTGCTGTGCCACCTCTACCTGTGCCATCCACCCTAAAGTGTCACTGTTGCCATTATCAGTGAAAGTCCTCCCAAAGACAGCAAAGAGACCCGGGGCCTCTGATCTAATGAGAATACACCACACTGAGACTCCTGATTGATTAGATTAAAGACAAGATAAGATTAAAGACCAGACGCTCCTCCCCGCGTACCATCAAGGAGCGCTAAAGTGCCTGGATCAGACTGCGAAGTTATTTCCTTCCTCTGCTCAAAATGAGGCTAAGGGCTATAGGGACAAGGGAATGAATTCCCACAGCAAGGGAAGAGGGAGACTTTTCTCTGCAACCATTGAGATGGTGGGTCACACCCGGACGACATGTCTGAACCCTGACAAAGGGAATAATCTCGCAACAAGAACCCAGTGGCACCACCAAAGGGGAAATATGGCCAAGGCCTGTGGTCACTTCATCCTCCTGACCCAAATGAGGTCCATCAGGGCATCCTAGAGAGGGAGGCGGCTGCCCATGAAAGAGCCCCCTGGAAACCACTAATGGAGCTTGCCGCTCACAACAGGGGCTTATCAGGTAAACATCCAAAGACAGAGGCAAAAAAAAAAATTTTTTTTAGCCACTTAGAAATACAAGACATTCTAAAGATTTTACTGTAAAAACAAAGGGGGGGGTGGTAGCTTGCGCCTCTAATTCTAGCACTCTGGGAGGACAAGGCAGGTGGATCGTTTGAGCTCAGGAGATCGACACCAACCTGACGAAGAGTGAGAGCCCATCTGTACTAAAAATAGAAAGAAATTAGCTGGACAACTAAAAATATATAGAAAAAATTAGCCGGGCATGGTGGCGCATGCCTGTTGTCTCAGGTACTCAGGAGGCTGAGGAAGAAGGACTGCTTGAGTCCAGGAGTTTGAGGTTGCTGTGAGCTAGGCTGACGCCACGGCACTCTAGCCCAGGCAACAGAGTGAGAAAAAGAAAGAAAAGAAAGAAAAGAAAAGAAAAGAAAAGAAAAGAAAGGAAAGGAAAGGAAAGGAAAGGAAAGGAAAGGAAAGGAAAGGAAAGGAAAGGAAAGGAAAGGAAAGAGAGAGAGAGAGAGAGAGAGAGAGAGAGAGAGAGAGAGAGAGAGAGAGAGAGAGAGAGAAAGAAAGAAAGAAAGAAAGAAAGAAAGAAAGAAAGAAAGAAAGAAAGAAAGAAAGAAAGAAAGAAAGAAAAGAAAGGAAAGAAAGGAAAGAAAGAAAGAGAAAAGGCGGGGAAGGACGTGGGACTAATTATCTTGCAAATGGTGCCATGCCAGGGAGAGGCTACTGCTTAGAGACACCAGATCCCCTTCCTTTTACCCCCTTCCTCTTATTGACCAAAGAAGGAAACTAAGAACCTGGGCTTCAGGGCTTCAGGTAGCTGGAAAGCATAAAACAAAAAACAAAACAAAACAAAACAAAAAAACACAAAGGGAATAAAGGATTGTGGGTCAGGTGACATCAAGACCAAATTAGAAAGAATTTATATTTACAAGACAAAAGCATACTAAACAGCAATTTGGAGTCACAGTTGTGCGATGAATACGTCTTGAACATTTTAAGTTACTTCTATTGCCATGTTGTCTTTAGCAAAATTGATTCGAAAGAAAACCACTCCTTAATCTTGCCTCTCCCTGTCAAAACTGTGTGCATTCTGAAACGTCTTCGGTTGTGGTAGTCCAGTTTTCCTTATAATTTTGTTAATGTGCTGTGAAAGATTGGAGATTTGAGCATGTAATACACATGATATTAAATTGCGAATTAACAGCTTATGAACATTCAAAGACATTGGTATTTGAAATCCTCTTAAGGAAAATTTGCCTCCAATTTTTAAGCTGGAAAGTCATTGGAATAGCTGTTTAGAAAAGGATCACAACTACGTGGCTTTTTCAGATTTTCGTTATGGTATGTTAAGAATTGGAAACAAATTGAAATGTGTGTCAACTGATCCTCTACGTAACCAATAAAATCTCAACTACGAAAGGAAAAACAAACAAAAATAAGTTTTAACAAGAAAATGGGGAAGTTGGTACCTTTGTGCACTGTTGGGGAGAATGTAAAATAGTGCAGCCATTATGGAAAACAGTATGGAGGGTCCTAAAAAAAAAAGTCACAAAAAGACTCCTATGAAGTAGTCAAAATGATAGAAACAGCAGAAAAGAGTTACTACAGGCTGGAAAAGGGAGCAGAGATAATCAATATCTACTGGCTACAGAGTTTCAAATTTGCAAGAAGAAAAAGCTCTCGGGATCTGTTGCACAAAAATATGAATATATTTAACACTACCAACTGTACACTTAAAACAGTAAATATGATAAATTTAACGTTTTATGTTTTTTACTTCGGTAAAAAAAAAATCCTGCGGAGGAGGGGCAGAAAATGGAGAACAAGGGGCAGACTCTAGGGTCTTCACCACCAGCTCCAAGCTAAGGTTCAGTGCTGTGGAGAAGCTGCAATTTGCTGACAAGGCACCAGACCCTAAAATTCATGATTTACTACGACTAAGACTAAAACTAAGACTAAGACATGTCTACTCAGATTCTCTAAGACTAGCTTTTACACAACTGGGGACCCACCCTATAACCCAGAATCTTCTGAAACCACTTCAACTATCCAATCCTAAATTTGTACCACTTGCATACCTTGTTTCGCTTTCCCAAGAAAACCACAATAATGGCCCTCCAGCGGTTTCCCCTGTCTCTCTGCCTTGCTCATCTCGCTTTGGCATCTCCATCTGTGATGTGCCCTGCCTCCTGTGTCTAGGGCACCGTGAGCATAATAAAAAACTTCCTCCTTGGCGATCATTTGTGTGTCTTACTATACCTGCACAAAACACGCCCAGGGTACATTTCTAGAACTGGTGCAGCGAGCAGGGTACATACAAGACATGAGACGGAGACGATGAGTCCTTAGACTGCTCTGAGCTCAGTAACTGGCCCCCGCCGCTGCCTGAGAGGGCGCCGCCAATGTTGGCACAGTTGCTGCTTGATGACTACGGTTTTTGTTGTTTTTTGTCGGGTATTGCCATGATTTCCCAACCTAAAATTGGGAGGCTGGAAAAGCTGAGTCCTTCAGGAGCTGCAGCAGAGAGTGCCGCATGCAGTGGCACAGACAGTCCCCGGACGAGCCTAGGGCATACACTACCCCAGAGAGGTACAGGACGACCAGACAGGGGCGGACTATACTGCAAACTGTTCCGAGATGAGCAGACTGGGGTGTAGCACCCCAGAAAGTTCCAAGATGGGAAAACTGGGGCATATAGTACCACAGAGGGTTCCAAAATGAGAAGAGCGGTGCATACATATGGGGCCGCCAATATTTAGGTCATTAAATATGAAGTGTTCGATTTCTAATTAAAAGTTTAGTTTATTATATCTAAAACAAGAGGCAGTATAACTAATCAAAGTATGCAGCGAAACAATCGATAGTGTTGCCACCTTAATGATAGCTAGTTTATGCCAGCAGCCAAGAAGCCTGAAGAGCGAGTGGTGATGAAATCCCAAAAGGCGTTTTCCACAGCTTGTTGAGAATTGAGTATTTTTCTCTGCAAGAAGTGGTCCAAAGCCTGGAAGAAGTGGTAGACAGTTGATGCAAGGTCTGGTGAATACGGTGCATGACAGAGTTTCCAAGTCCAGCATCTGTAGTTTGAGCAGCGTTGTTTGTGCGACATGTGGTCGAGCATTGCCTTGCAAGAGGATTGGCCCGTTTCTATTGACCAATCTTGGCTGCTTAATCACAAGCATGCTCATCATTTTGTCCGACTGGTGGCAGTAGACATCCGCTGTAATCGACTGACCAGGTTTCATGACGCTGTAGTGGATAATACCAGCGCTGGACCACCAAACAGACATCATTAGCTTTTTTTTGATGAATATTTGGTTTTGTGTTTCGGCACTCCAGCTTTATCCAACCAATGTGCCGAATACTTGCGATTGTCAAAAAAAAAAAAGAAAAAAAAAAGACCATTTTTCATCACACATAACAATACACTATAGAAATGGTTCATATTTGTGTCTTGACAGCAAAGAAAGGCAAGCTTTAAGACGATTTCTCTTCTGATGTTCGTTTAATTCGTGCAGAACCCATCTATTGAGCTTCTTTACCTTGCCCATTTGTTTCCAAATGGTCCAATATTGTTGGAATAGTAATGTCAAACCTTGCTGCTAATTCACCCGTAGGTTGAAATGGATTCGCTTCCACTACAGCTTTCAGCTCATCATTATCCACCTTGGTCTCAGGTCACCCGCGTGGCTCATTTTCAAGATTAAAATCACCAGAATGGAACTTCTCAAACCATTGGCATACCATGCATCCATTAGCCACATCCTTCCCAAACACTTCGTTGGTATTTCCAGCTGTCTGTGCTGCATTGTTTCTGACGGGACTCATATTTGAAAATAACTTGAATTTTTGACTTATCCATGGTTTCACAAAAATTGCTCTTAAAAAATTTGAAAGATAATCACAAGCCAAAACGTGCGTTTGAAAGAATGACGATGTACCTTCACAGTAATAGTGACTGACAGCTCCAAGACAAGAAGACCGGGGCATATGTTACACCAAAGAGTCCTGAGACGAAAAGGGCCTCAAGACCACATGTGGCCCTCCAGATCCCCAAGTGCGGCCCCTCAACCTGAATCCAAACAGCTGCACTCAAAGATCCAGAAGGCCACATATGGCCCCAAGGCGGCAGGCTCCCCACCCTTGCACATAAGGTACTACAACCGGTTCGAAGACAAAACGATTGAGGTGTGCGGTACCCCCAAAAGTTCCATGACAAAAAGACTGGCGTGGGCAGTACTGGAAATGGTTGCAAGAAGAGAAAACTGGAGCATGCGGTACTGCAAATGATTCCAAAAGGACTGGAGCATGCGGTAGTGTGAACGGTTCCAAGAAGAGAAGACCGGGGCATGGTGGTGTGGTACTGTGAACGATTCTAAGACAAGAAGAGTGAGGGGTTTGGTACCCCAGAGAATTCCAAGACAAAAAGCTGGGGCATATGGCACTACAAAAATGATTTCAAGATGAAAAGACTAGGTGTGGGGTACCCCAAAGAGTCCCGAGACGAGATGACTGTGTTGTGCGGTACTGCAAATGATGCCAACACGAGAAGACTGGGGTGTGTGGTACTGGGAACAGTCCCCAGATGAGAAAAGTGAGGTTAACGGTACCGCAAAGAGTCCAACATGAGTAGAGTGCAGCATAAGGTACAGCATACAATAGAGTGCCAAATAAGGTAACACAAACAGTTGCCAGATGCTTAGAGTGCCTGAAACCATGCCGCATACAGAACGAAACCCCAGCTAGAGACTGCAGGGAAGCTCCGCGCATTCTCCCACATGCCTTGCCCTGTGCTTTGCTTCCATCTGGATGTTCCTGAGAGGCAGCCTTTGTAATAAAACAGTAACCTAGGAAGTAGACTGTTTCCCCGAGTTCTCGGAGCTGATCTAGCATATTAACTAATGTGAGGGGGCAGTCATGAGTACCTTCTATATCTAGTAGGTTAGAAGCACAGGTAACAAACCTGGACTTCTAATTGGTGACTAAAGTGGGGGCAGTCTTGTGGGACCAGTGCTTGAATGTGAAGGCGGTGCTATCTCCAGGCAGATAGGGTCAGAACTGAGTTAATTTGTAGAACACCAGTTGATGTCCATAGAGAACTAGGGAATTGCTTGGTCTGGGAAAAACTACTCAGTTTGATGGCAAAAGTGAAGTATTGAGAATATTGTGAGAGTATAGAAAAAACCAGTTGGTATATCTTATCATAAATGCAGTGTCTGGTGCCCAATAATCTATTACTATAATTTTCTACCTTCCAGTCCCCCCAAATTTCCTAGCTTTCGTCTTTTCATTGTCCTTCTGGTTCCTACTTTCTTATTTGTAGGTACTGCTCTGTATTTTTTTTTCTCAGCTCAACATAGATAACAAATAAAACATACCAGTCACACATACCCTATAAATTTTTGAGTGTGATCATTTCCCGTTTCATCATCTCTGATCTGGGGAAGAAACACTTGAGTAAACAATTCTAGGTTGTCTGTATAAGTGACACAAAATAATGTATGTAAGTGCCTAGCACAGTGTCTGGGTCATAATAAGAGATCAATAAATGTGTGATATTGTTATGATCTTACAGGATTAATCATTTTATTAGGGTGTATTATGGAATAATTCATATGACCAATGAAACACTTTGTTGAAATGTAGCTGATTCTTGGGCTTCTAGCTAATTTAATAATCAATAAGTCTAATCAGAGAGCTGATTTGATGGTATTAATATTATTTGTGGTTAGTTTTGAGAACATCTTGGATTCCTGTTTCATCTGAAGAGAAAACATCAGCTGACATAACCACTGTAAGCAACAAAATACAGGTAATGGCTTCCTGCTGCTGCAGTAAAGCTACATTATGCTCATTCCTTCTTTGATAAAGTGGGACATTCTGATCTTGTAATAATGTTCTACTAAAAGCGTTTATTTATTTTACATCAAATGATTCTTGTAGATGAGTTCATTTCTTGTGATGAATATCAGTACAACAAAACTAGGCTGCTTCTTATGATCTCACTGACCTGCTATAATCCAACTAGCTATAGAACTCATCAACTGTATGCCTCAGCAGGAAAGAACCCAGATTTTCCAAAGAAATTGTTTCGGCACTCTTTTAAGTTTGATTAGTACATTGTTATATTTAATGATTGCTTGAGAAGAATATAAAAAGGAAGAAATAGTCATCCAATAGGAAAATACTGAAGAGCACCTGAACAATTTGAGTAGATTCCGTTTATGATAGCTAAAAAACAGTCTTTATTTTTTTTTCAAATCAAGCCTTTATTTATTTCAGGCTGAAACAAATGACTGAGAATACCCTTGCAAATACTCTAATAAAAAGGTAAAATAGCTAGATATACTCTCTACTATCACTGTTTTTCCTCTCTTTTCTTTTTTCTTTTCATCTCTGTGTTTTAGGAGATATAATGCATTTCTCAGGAGGAAATCAGAAAACACTTTTACATAGTGTTTAGTATATTATAATCCTTTCTATAAGACAAGCTATTTTTTAGAGAAGGGTTCTCACTATGTTGAATAGGCTGGTCTCAAACTCCTGGCCTCAAAAGGTCCTCCCACTTCAACCTGCTGAGTAGCTGGGACTACAGGTTCAAGCCATCCTACCCAGCTAACACAAGCAGTTTTGAATGTGTGCTGAAATTCACGAAGGGAAGACCATGGAGAAATACCATGTTTAAACATTACATATCATTCCAGACCAAGGTGTCCCTCCTAGAAAAGGAATAAAGAATTTATCTAGGGTCATTTTACCATCTTCTTAATTTTTCCCAACTTCTTGTTTAGTGCATCTAAAACACTGTAATTAAGTATACATTATGCGTCTGTTTATGTTAATAATAATAAAATCAGGCCAGCGCGGTGGCTCACGCCTATAATCCTAGCACTCTCGGAGGCCGAGGCGGGTGGATAGTTCGAGGTCAGGAGTTCAAGACCAGCCTGAGAAAGAGTGAGACCCAGTCTCTACTAAAAATAGAAAAATATCTGGCCAACTAAAAATATATATATATAAAAAAAATTAGCCGGGCATGGTGGCACATGCCTGTAGTCCCAGCTACTCGAGAGGCTGAGGCAGTAGGATCGCTTAAGTCCAAGAGTTTGAGGTTGCTGTGAGCTAGGCTGATGCCATGGCACTCACTCTAGCCCGGGCAACAGAGTGAGACTCTGTCTCAAAAATAAAAAGAATAATAATAATAATAATAATAAAATCACTCCAGAAGTGAATACAGTTAATAAAACGAAAGTCCTTATGGGAAAGAATGACAAACATAAAGGTCATGGTGATGCTACCAACACACTTGGGTGATAGAACAAATGATTTATATTAAGATAGCATTTTCCATATGGTAACTAAAACATTGACTTGACTAAGATGCTATTTCCTGAACTTACTGGTGGTTTTGGAATTAACATCACCAGCTCTTCTAAAGGGTAAGTGGTATTGCAAAGGAAAACCCCCACCTTGATACTTGGTGCCTCATCCACCTGAGACCTCTACCCCTCACGGAAGACCCGAATCAGCATGATACTAAACTATTACCTAGCACATCACCTAACCTACTACCTGACATATCAACTAACCTATTACCTGGCGGCGCATTAGCCACCAGAGACCCCACCACTCGGACCACCCCAACTTAATAAAAGTGGGAAAAATCGAATGGAGGGCGCTCAGAATTTGGTGGTGAGAACCCTCTGAGCCTGCCAGCGAATAAACTTTGATTCTCCGACTCTCCCTGGGCCGCTCCGTTTATCCTCCGAAACACCCGCTTTAACACTTGCGGTAACATTTTGGTTCCCTGACCAAGAAAATCGACCGCGCTGGCCCCATGAAGCCACGGGTCGCAGATGGGCACAGCGACCTGTGGGACCTCGCCGACAGAAGCCAACTGTCCCCAACCGCCATTTTACAGAATATATCCGCTCCTCGGGAGCTCCCACCAGCTTCAGGATTCTGAACTCCCCTGCTGGAAGCCCCTGGGCAGGTTCCTGTTTGGTGGTGGGTGGTTTCTTTCGTTGGGGCATTCATGCTTCCAGAGACCAAACTCCTCACAATAGGCGCACTGGTCGGGCTTCAGGGTCCCTGGTCCCCTTGGTCCTCCTTCCCATGGCAAGCCAGGTATCCCGGCTGTGTCAGGTCTTCCGAGGGCAGTGGCCAGGAGAGCGGCTTTCCGTTTTATTTTCTGGTCCTTCTCCCTCTGGGCGGTCCGGTCTCGATTAACGTAGTGGCCCTCTGGGCGACTTCCATCAGCTGCGTGATGTTCATTCCTGCAAACCCGTCAAGTTGCAGGAGTTTCCTTCGGATGTCAGTACAGGACTGCCTCACAAATACAACAGCATCCACCATCTGCTGATTTTTGGCCGCCTCTGGGTCGAAGGCTGTGTAGACTGGGTAGTCCTCACAAAGATGCGCGTAGAATTCGCTCGGCGATTCCTCTGGCTTCTGGGTGATCAGAGCGACTTTGTTCAGTTGCTTGGTTTTCTGGCTCCCTCCCGCGCCCCATGGAGGAGAGCTTCCCGATACCTTCCGAGTGCCTCTCCTCCACTCAGGGAGTTGAAATCGCAATCCGGGTTGGTCTCGGGTGCTGCTCTCTGTGCCCACTGCTCCACGTCCAAGATCCCTGCTGGAGCCTGGTCCTGGAGCCCCCTCCGGGTCCCAGCTACAATCCGGTGTCATTCTTCCGTGTTAAAAACGGTCAGAAGGAGCTGGCGGCAGTCTTCCCAAGTGGGACGGTGGGTCTGAAAGATGGATTCTAGGAGGTCAATGAGGGCCTGAGGGTTTTCGGAGTAAGGCGGGGTGTGGCGCTTCCAGTTCAGAAGGTCAGTGGTGGAGAAGGGCTGCTAGTACAGGACTGGCTGCCCTGGCTGAACAGCCTCGTCGTCCGTAACCTGCATCGGACCTGGCACCTCACGCAGGGGCATCTGGAGGGCTGAAGATGGGGCCTGAGCTGACCGTAGCCGGAGGGTGATGGGAGTGTTGGCACCTGGTTGGTCTGGAACTGGCGGCAGGGAGACTGACAGTGGCAGGGTGTCTGGTGGATTCGGGGGTACTTCAGGAGGTGTCACGGTAGGGTTGTAGGGTGGCGGTAGTGGATCCTCTTCAGGAGCTTCCTGATAGATGGGTTTGGACAGCTTGGAGTCTCTGGTCCTTTGGGCCACAAAAATCCTGCTCTGTCCCGTATGAGCACAGAACCGGACCCAAGGGGGCATGGTCTGAGCAATCTCTAGCCATGAATCTGTGTAAGGGAATTGGTCGGGGTGGCCCGGAGTCCCGGTCACGATTCTCCAAACTGCTCGCAGGGTGGGGAGGTCTAAGGTTCCTGCTGTGGGCCATTCGTGTTCACAGAGGGCTCTAAGTCTACTGGGACTCAGTGTGACGCTGTCATCTCCTGTGAAACCCTTCTTAAAGATCTTTAACATGCATTTAAGTACTGTAGGCTTAGATTCTACACTACCCATCCCTTGAACGGTGGCCTAAACCCTTGAGTGGTTCCGCAGCTTAACAGACAAATGGGGGGCGTTTCTCTCAGGTGTCCGGCTGGCTGCGTCCCTTGTGGGAACCAAGGCGCGTCATCTCGAAGATGTGCCCGTATAAATCCCGGGCCTGGCCACTCCCTTTACGGGAGCGAATCACAGTTATGCCGTATGCTGCTGCCGCAAAATCACAGTTGAGGGACCCACTCAAGTTCCGTGGCCGTAGCCGTGGAACCACAGTCCCTCTTCACTCATTCATTGAGACAGGCAGAGGTTACACGTTCCCGCCCTGGGAATTCCCTGTACTCGCACTCAGGAGGTGATCAAGCTCCTCTTCCCTCCTGTGACGCGCCTGACTCAGACGGATCCTGGGACCTTAACTGGTCCGATGCCTCCAGACTTGATTTCACGGGCACTTCGGTTGTTTCCACATCCTTGCAATAGTGAATTGTGCTGCCACAGTAAATAAATTTAATGTCAGTCTTAGACTTTCCGTGACCCTAATACATAAAAAGTTAGTTTAAGGCCAAAAGGCTGCATTTAGAATTTAAGTTTTGGAAAGTTTGTCAGATATCCAAGGCTTAAAAAAACATTTGTTCAAATACAATCAGAGGCCGGGCGCGGTGGCTCAGGCCTGTAATTCTAGCACTCCGGGAGGCCAAGGTGGGTGGATCGCTCAAGGTCAGTAGTTCGAGACCAGCCTGAGCAAAAGCGAGGTCCCCGTCTCTACTAAAAATAGAAAGAAATTATCTGGCCAACTAAAAAAATATATAGAAAAAATTAGCCGGGCATGGTGGCACATGCCTGTAGTCCCAGCAACTCAGGAGGCTGAGGAAGTACGATCGCTTAAGCCCAGGAGTTTGAGGTTGCTGTGAGCTAGCTAGGCTGACGCCACGAGAATCACTGTAGCCCGAGCAACAGAGCGAGACTCTGTCTAAAAGAAAAAAAAAAAAAGATACAATCACAAACACTATAAAATGAGGGTCATTTATTTAACCAAGAGAGATAGTCATTAAAAGATTCTAAAGTTGATAAAGTTACATGGGTGTAAATCTCAACCCTTTTATTTTATTTATTTTATTATTTTTTGGCCTCAACCCTTTTAAAGTTTAATTATTTTATTTAGTCAAAACTTAATAAAGAGGGCCGGGCACGGTGGCTCACGCCTGTAATCCTAGCCCTCTGGGAGGCCGAGGCGGGTGGATCTTCTGAGCTCAGGAGTTCGGGACCAGCCTGAGCAAGAGCGGAGACTCCCTCTCTACTAAAAAATAGAAAGAAATTATTTGGCCAACTAAAATATATATAGAAAAAATTAACTGGGCATGGTGGCGCATGCCTGTAGTCCCAGCTACTGGGGAGGCTGAGGCAGTAGGATCGCTTGAGCCCAGGAGTTTGAGGTTGCTGTGAGCTAGGCTGACGCCACGGCACTCACTCTAGCCCGGGCAACAAAGCGAGACTCTGTCTCAAAAAAAAAAAAAAAAAAAAACTTAATAAAGAGAGTACAGGGATTACCTGATATAGCATAAAATCTTTGGTTGTTTTAGGTCAGTTACCAAAATTAAAGAAACACTTTCTGTAGTGTGATATTTTTTTAATCAAAAAGGAAACATGTCATAGAATCAGAATGAGTATATTATGTCATTTCATTAAGAGTAAATTAATATCTATAGAAATCTTTGGTTTAGTAAAAAAAATTTTTTTTAATCATAGCCAACTGGACCACATACAAAATTCCTTAATAAATTGCTTTTTATAAACATTATCTCAACGTACACATACTATCTATAAAAAATGCCTAAAAACTTTTCCTTTTGTCCTAATATTCCCTTTTTCTAAATAATCAGTCATTTTAGGACAAAAAATTCCATGCAAGATCCTTCCTTTACATTATTCTTTCTGTTTAACCTTTCTTACCAAAAAACATATTTCTATATTCATTGTCCTTTTACATCTTTCTCTTACTCAAAAGTGGAATTTTGTTTTTATTTTCTTTCTAAATTTATTTTGATTCAACCTTTAAATCACCTCTAGACAAAGTTATATAGAAGACCACATCTTGCTTTCTGCTTTTTCTTGCTAAAAATGTATCTTATTCTTTGGTACACCTTATATACAATTACATGTACTGAGCAGAATTCTTATTTTTAGTAATGTTAAATTTTACTGAAAGCTTAAAGAGCAGGAAGTCATGAATTGTTCATCATAAGACACTTGTTGTCATGAAGCAAGATTGCAGGTTATTATAAAATTATAGCCAAACTGATAATTCAAATATTTTTCTGAAATGCAAAAATCCTATTCTTTGAGAGAGGAGACTCAATTTCTCAAACAAGTATAGGACCCAAGAGACAGACTGAAGTACAAGTTAATAAGGAGGCTGAATCTGTGGGGTTTTTCTCCTTCCTTTCCATTTGTAGTTTATTAAAAGGTGAATAAAAAATCTTTTGTTATCTGTATTAGTATATGAAAATCTAGTTCAAAAGAGAAAACCGTATTTCATTGTATTAGTGTATTAATGATAAAGTTAATTTTAATAAAATCTTATAAACAAATACATCTAACTTTAACCAATTTCACTGTAAGTTAAAACTTTTGTGAAATAAGCACCACATGTACTCACCATCAAATTGGTGTCACTGATCACCACCTAAGAGCACATTTAGGAATAACATTAATCGGGTGTTGGGCAGATGTGGGAGGGGAGGGGATGGGTGTATACATACATAATGAGTGCGATGCGCACTGTCTAGGGGATGGACACGCTTCAAGCTCTGATCTGGAGGTGGGGGGGCAAGGGCAATATACGTAACCTAAACTTTTGTACCCTTATGATGTGCTGAAAATTAAAAAAAGGGAAAAAAAAGATTTTTATGAATCTTTTATAACCTTTAACTTTTATATCCACTTAATACATATTGAATTTTAAAGTTTTAAAAACCAATAAATTAGACAAAATTATCTTTTAACAAAACAAATATTTATGTCTTATAACATTTTTATTAAAAATTTTTATATAGAATTGATTCCTTTTCATGTAGAAGTTTCAATTACATATATTAATCATAGTATCAACTGTTAGAAAAACCTACCAAGTTAAAGTGACTTTGAACTGTTAGTCACCAATTTTATCAGTATTCCTAAATATAAAAATAAGATATCAAGGCCAGGAGCGGTGGCTCACGCCTGTAATCCTAGCACTCTGGGAGGCTGAGGCAGGAGGATTCCTGGAGGTCAGGAGTTCGAGACCAGCCTGAGCAACAGCGAGACCCCGTCTCTACTAAAAAATAGAAAGAAATTACCTGGACAACTAAAAATATATAGAAAAAATTAGCCAGGCATGGTGGCACATGCCTGTAGTCCCAGCAACTCGGGAGGCTGAGGCAGAAGGATTGCTTGGGTGCAAGAGTTTGAGGTTGCTGTGAGCTAGGCTGATGCCATGGCAATCTAGCCTGGGCAAAACAGCGAGACTCTTGTCTCCAAAAAAAAAAAAAGACCTGTTATTTTAAACAAATATAACATCATTTCTAAATTTTATAAACATAATAGACATCTTAGAATATCCTGTTTACAGGTATTAGTTAATTAGATCCTTCCAAAACATCACATTCCAAAATAAAATCTATTGACATCATAGGGATCAAAGTGTCCCTGGCCCCCAAAATTTGGGAGAAAAGGCCACTGTTCCCATAAAGAACTACTGAAAATTTACTGACATGAAGATTAATAGGAGAAAGAATTAAAATTTATACATGGACACCTTCAGAATGAACACGCAAAGATGAAGGGGAAATTGTCCATGTTTTATGTTTAAAGCATGGACAGCCGTGTAGAAATATGATTGGACAAAAAGGGTGGGAGCTAATTCTAACAGGATGACTGGCAGAATCAGCAAGGCTTTTATATTTAGATTCTGCCTGGCCTGTCTGAGTGTGCATTCCTCCCTTCCGGGTGCAGGGCAAAGCCCTTTCTGGTATGGGGTTTTAAAGTAAAACAAAGTAGGTCAGATAATTACTTTATGGCCATTTTACATAGAATAATTTTAGGTTTTATCGCTAGCTTTCAGAAAAAGGGGTTCTGGTCTTTACCACATGCATTGGTAGAGGGATTCTGGTTTTTCTGGCTAGCTTCAGGGAAGAATTGGTGCAAGAGGCAGGCAGACAAGGCAAGGTCAGAAAATTTTTGGTTCTGAAGCCTTCATTATAAGTTAGTTTTCTGAATTCCATCAACATAAGATCACCTGACTAAAGACTGAGGGGGAAAAAAAAACTTCAGCGCCAATCCTTAGCACCTGAAACAATGGTACAAAGTGGTAACATGCTTTCTACATAAGGATCAAGATTAAGTTGTTTTAATAACAATCTAAATAGTCTCAAAACAATTTTTTCTTTGAGTGTAAACTTGAGTACATGCAATATTTATAAAGAGTAAGACTGTTTTGAGATTCTCTTTGGATTTTAACCATCACTCACTTTTTATCTTAAAATAAATCATTACACAAAAATTAATAATTTAGAAATTTTTTCTCTAAGCAAAAACTTTGTTACAGCAACATAATGTACACATAACCTCCAAGCTTCTAATGAGTAGCACAAAAACGGACAAGACCAAGAAAAAACTGAAGCTTCCAATTTAAGCTCTTCTAACTACAACTTCTAGGACAACTTCGAATCCCTAACAGTACTGTTAATATCAGATGATAGTGAGTTAGAAACACATTGTGTGTACCTCTCTACAGACACTGAATCAGTGGAAGTAAACTGTACCTGTAGTTAGGATTAAAAGACTAAAACTAAAATATTTTCATAAACCTTTGACCATAAGTTTGTTTGTTTTTTTTTTTTTGAGACAGAGTGTCGCTTTGTTGCCCTGGCTAGAGTGAGTGCTGTGGCATCAGCCTAGACTCCTGGACTTAAGCGATCCTACTGCCTCAGCCTCCCGAGTAGCTGGGACTACAGGCATGCGCCATCATTCCCGTCTAATTTTTTTCTATATATATTTTAGTTGGCCAGATAATTTCTTTCTATTTTCAGTAGAGACGGGGTCTCGCTCTTAATCAGGCTGGTCTCGAACTCCTGACCTCCAGCGATCCACCCGCCTCAGCCTCCCAGAGTGCTAGGATTACAGGCGTGAGCCACCGCACCGGCACCATAAGTTTGTTTTTTTGTGTGTATGCTGTACTTGGTATTGTATTTATTCTAATTTGCTGATGGTAAGGAAAACCCCATCTATTGCTTGCTACATCACCCATCTGAGACCCCCGACCCCTCACGGAAGACCCGCATCAGCATAATGGTAACCTGTTACCTGGCTAGTTAGGCACCTGAGACCCCACCACTCCGACCACCCGAACTTAATAAAAGTGAGAAAAATCGGGTAGGTGGCGTTAAGAATTTGGTGGCCAGATCC
Source organism: Lemur catta (assembly GCF_020740605.2). Lineage (NCBI taxonomy): Eukaryota > Metazoa > Chordata > Mammalia > Primates > Lemuridae > Lemur > Lemur catta. Next base: position 26,680,582 of record NC_059135.1, read on the forward strand.
CTATGAGCCTGCCTCCAAACAAACTTTGATTCTCTAACTCTCTGTTGCCACTCAGTTTGTCTTCCGGACAAACCGCTGTAACACTTGCTGTAACATTTTGGTTCCCTGACTGGGAAAACCAACTGCGCTGGCCCCTTGAAGCCACCGGTTTGGGGAGGAGCGCAGCGGCTGGCGGGACCTCAGCGACAGAAGCCGATCAGCGCTAACTGCCATTTTGCGCCATATCCTCGCTCCTCGGGAGCTCCTGCTGGCCGTGGGGTCCCGAATTCCCCTGGATATGCCACAGAGAACCACCAGTCAAATCAGGTCTGGAGGCATCGGACAATGTAAGGTGCCGGGACTCGTCAACGTCAGGCCCCTTACAGGACGAAAGAGGAGCTTGATCACCTCCTGAGTGCGAGTACAGGGAATTCCCAGGGCGGGAACGTGTAACCTCTGCCTGTCTCAATGAATGAGTGAAGAGGGACTGTGGTTCCACGGCTACGGCCACGGAACTTGAGTGGGTCCCTCAACTGTGATTTTGCGGCAGCAGCATACGGCATAACTGTGATTCGCTCCCGTAAAGGGAGTGGCCAGGCCCGGGATTTATACGGGCACATCTTCGAGATGACGCGCCTTGGTTCCCACAAGGGACGCAGCCAGCCGGACACCTGAGAGAAACGCCCCCCATTTGTCTGTTAAGCTGCGGAACCACTCAAGGGTTTAGGCCACCGTTCAAGGGATGGGTAGTGTAGAATCTAAGCCTACAGTACTTAAATGCATGTTAAAGATCTTTAAGAAGGGTTTCACAGGAGATGACAGCGTCACACTGAGTCCCAGTAGACTTAGAGCCCTCTGTGAACACGAATGGCCCACAGCAGGAACCTTAGACCTCCCCACACTGCAAACAGTTTGGAGAATTGTGACCGGGACTCCGGGCCACCCCAACCAATTCCCTTACACAGATTCATGGCTAGAGATTGCTCAGACCATGCCCCTTGGGTCTGGTTCTGTGCTAATATGGGACAGAGAAGGATTTTTGTGGCCCAAAGGACCAGAGACTCCAAGCTGTCCAAACCCATCTATCAGGAAGCTCCTGAAGAGGATCCACTACCGCCACCCTACAACCCTACCGTGACACCTCCTGAAGTACCCCCGAATCCACCAGACACCCCGCCACTGTCAGTCTCCCTGCCGCCAGTTCCAGACCAACCAGGTGCCAACACTCCCATCACCCTCCGGCTACGGTCAGCTCAGGCCCCATCTTCAGCCCTCCAGATGCCCCTGCGTGAGGTGCCAGGTCCGATGCAGGTTACGGACGACGAGGCCGTTCAGCCAGGGCAGCCAGTCCTGTACTAGCAGCCCTTCTCCACCACTGACCTTCTGAACTGGAAGCGCCACACCCCGCCTTACTCCGAAAACCCTCAGGCCCTCATTGACCTCCTAGAATCCATCTTTCAGACCCACCGTCCCACTTGGGAAGACTGCCGCCAGCTCCTTCTGACCGTTTTTAACACGGAAGAATGATGCCGGATTGTAGCTGGGACCCGGAGGGGGCTCCAGGACCAGGCTCCAGCAGGGATCTTGGACGTGGAGCAGTGGGCACAGAGAGCAGCACCCGAGACCAACCCGGATTGCGATTTCAACTCCCTGAGTGGAGGAGAGGCACTCGGAAGGTATCGGGAAGCTCTCCTCCATGGGGCGCGGGAGGGAGCCAGAAAACCAAGCAACTGAACAAAGTCGCTCTGATCACCCAGAAGCCAGAGGAATTGCCGAGCGAATTCTACGCGCATCTTTGTGAGGACTACCCAGTCTACACAGCCTTCGACCCAGAGGCGGCCAAAAATCAGCAGATGGTGGATGCTGTTGTATTTGTGAGGCAGTCCTGTACTGACATCCGAAGGAAACTCCTGCAACTTGACAGGTTTGCAGGAATGAACATCACGCAGCTGATGGAAGTCGCCCAGAGGGCCACTACGTTAATCGAGACCGGACCGCCCAGAGGGAGAAGGACCAGAAAATAAAACGGAAAGCCGCTCTCCTGGCCACTGCCCTCGGAAGACCTGACACAGCCGGGATACCTGGCTTGCCATGGGAAGGAGGACCAAGGGGACCAGGGACCCTGAAGCCCGACCAGTGCACCTATTATGAGGAGTTTGGTCTCTGGAAGCATGAATGCCCCAACGAAAGAAACCACCCACCACCAAACAGGAACCTGCCCAGGGGCTTCCAGCAGGGGAGTTCAGAATCCTGAAGCTGGTGGGAGCTCCCGAGGAGCGGATATATTCTGTAAAATGGCGGTTGGGGACAGTTGGCTTCTGTCGGCGAGGTCCCACAGGTCGCTGTGCCCATCTGCGACCCGTGGCTTCATGGGGCCAGCGCGGTCGATTTTCTTGGTCAGGGAACCAAAATGTTACCGCAAGTGTTAAAGCGGGTGTTTCGGAGGATAAACGGAGCGGCCCAGGGAGAGTCGGAGAATCAAAGTTTATTCGCTGGCAGGCTCAGAGGGTTCTCACCACCAAATTCTGAGCGCCCTCCATTCGATTTTTCCCACTTTTATTAAGTTGGGGTGGTCCGAGTGGTGGGGTCTCTGGTGGCTAATGCGCCGCCAGGTAATAGGTTAGTTGATATGTCAGGTAGTAGGTTAGGTGATGTGCTAGGTAATAGTTTAGTATCATGCTGATTCGGGTCCTCCCTGAAGGGTAGAGGTCTCAGGTGGATGAGGCACCAAGTATCAAGGTGGGGGTTTTCCTTTTCAATACCACTTACCCTTTAGAAGAGCTAGTGATGTTAATTCCAAAACCACCAGTAAGTTCAGGAAATAGCATCTTAGTCAAGTCAATGTTTTAGTTACCATATGGAAAATGCTATCTTAATATAAATCATTTGTTCTATCACCCAAGTGTGTTGGTAGCATCACCATGACCTTTATGTTTGTCATTCTTTCCCATAAGGACTTTCGTTTTATTAACTGTATTCACTTCTGGAGTGATTTTATTATTATTATTATTATTATTCTTTTTATTTTTGAGACAGAGTCTCACTCTGTTGCCCGGGCTAGAGTGAGTGCCATGGCATCAGCCTAGCTCACAGCAACCTCAAACCCTTGGACTTAAGCATGAATGCCCCAACGAAAGAAACCACCCACCACCAAACAGGAACCTGCCCAGGGGCTTCCAACAGGAGCTTTCTTGCTGGGGTCGACTTGGAATACGACCCACCAGGTTCCCTGACTCTTGGCCCCCCGGAGCCTATGGTCATAATGGAAGTGGAGGGCTGACCAATAACGTTCATAGCGGACAGTGGGGCAGAACACTCCATGGTAACAACCGCAGTGGTTCCACTTACAAAGCGGGAAACCACCATTGTGGGAGCCACTGGAACTGGAGTAGCTCAACCCTTTTGCCATTCTCGAATACGCCAGATGGGGGCCACCAGATAAAACATGAATTCCTATACATACTGGACTGCTCCTTCCCCTCCTAGGTCAAGATCTCCTGAGCAAACTGAAAGCCCAGATCACCTTCCACCCAGAAGGGACAGTGAGCCTCACGCTGGGCGCCCCAGAGACTCTCATAATGGCGGTCGCCCTGCCCGGGGAATCGGAATGGAAGGTATAGGAATAGGCGAAACAAAAACAGAACCGCCTGACTTGTGGCATGATTTTCTGTTGGTAGGGGTGGAGGACAACTCCCCTCACCCCGCCCTCCCATCTTGCACACCAGCATGCACCCCTGGTGATCAAGATGAAACCGGGTGCCCAATAGGCCAGGAGATGGTAGTATCTCATCCTAAGGAGGTTCCAGAGGGAATTCAGGAACACATTGATAGGCTTAAGCAGGAGGGGATTTTGGAGTGCCAATCCCCATGGAACGCTACCCTCCTGCCAGTGAAAAAGCCCAATGGAGGTGGATACCGGCCTGTCCAAGACCTGCAACTGATTAATGAGGCTATAGTGACTCTCCAGTCAGTGGTACCAAATCCATACACCCTCCTGGGCCTCATTCCTCCTGATGCTGCCTGGTTCTCCTGCCTGGACTTAAAAGATGCTTTCTTCTGTATGTGTGTTGCTCCGAAGAGCCAGCCCCTGTTGTACTTCAAGTGGGAGGATCCTCAGACTAGAAGGAAAACCCAGCTGACCTGGATGAGACTGCTACAGGGATTTAAAAATTCACCAACTCTGTTCAGGGAGGCTCTAGCCACTGACCTCATCTCCTTTCTGCAAGAAGAAACCCATTGCACACTTCTACAGTACATCGATGACCTCCTTCTGGCAAGCCCAACCACAGAAGACTGCCATCGGGGAAGCCAGTGCCTGCTCCAACTGCTCACTGACAAAGGATACAAACTCTCCTGGAAAAAGGCACAGATCTGTAAGCAACAGGTAAAGTACCTCTGTTTCCATATCATTCACGGGCGCTGGACACTGGGACATGAGTGTAAGCACAGCATCTGTACAATTCCCAGGCCGACCAGTCGGAGAGAACTCAGGGAATTCCCTGGCGTAGCCATAGCCGGATTCTGCCGCATCTGGATCCCAGGTTTCTCCCTGAAGGCCAAGCCTCTGTATGAGGCCCTACTCAGGCATGAAAACAAAGAATTGGGATGGGCCGGGAGTCACGATAGGGCTTTCCAGGAAATAAAGAACTTACTAAAAAGAGCCCCCACACTAGGGCTACCGGACCTCACCAAAGACTTTAACCTGTTTGTACACAAGAAGAAACAAGTGGCTTTGGGTGTTTTGACTCAAATTGTGGGCCCATGGCAGAGACCAGTTGCTTGCTTGTCAAAACAATTGGATCCAGTAGCAGCAGGATGGCCACCTTGCCTCCGCACACTGGCAGCCACCGTCCTGCTAGTCAAGGAAGCAGACAAACTCACACGGGGACAAAACCTCCATGTGCGAGCCCCTCATACGGTAATATCTCTAATGAACACCTCAGGGCACCGGTGGCTCTCAAGCAACTGGTTAGCGCAATACCAAGGACTGCTATGCAAAAATCTGCTAGTCACCGTGGAGACTGTGCGGACCTTGAATCCCGCCACTCTCCTACCCACCGAGCCAGGGCCTCCGGACCAGGATTGCACTGATGCTGTAGAGGAGGTCTATGCCAGCCAGCGGGATCTAAAAGATAGTCCTCTACCGGCACCGGACTTAGAACTCTACAAGAATGGCAGTAGTTTTATCCAGAATGGGAAACGACTGGCGGGTTTCGCAGTCACCACAGTGGATGACGTCATCGTGTCAGCCCCTTTGCCCCAAGGGTGGTCGGCACAAAGGGCGGAGCTCTGGGCTCTCATCCAAGCCCTCAGGCAGGCCCGGGGTAAGAAGACAAATATATACACACACTCTAAATATGGCTTTGCCCCATTACATATCCACGGGGCAATATACAGGGAGAGAGGACTGCTGACTGCAGGTGGAAAGGAGATCAAAAATAGGGATGAAATCTTCCAACTGCTAGAAGCAGTTTGGGAGCCAAAAGAAATTGCGGTCATCCACTGTTGAGGGCACCAAAATCGCACAGATCCAATTGCCACCGGTAATGGCCTGGAGGACCAAGCAGCCAAAAACGCAGCCACCCGAGAATGTTCAGAGGACAACACTCCAACCCAATGCCAAATCTTGTTGGCACCCGAGTGGCCTAAAGAACCAAAATGTACTCCAGAAGAGAACCACTGGGCAGAGTAGGAGAAGGCCAAGAAGGACGTAGATGGGTGGTGGCACCTATGGAACCATAACATCTTTATCCCCAATAAATTAGCGTACCCTATTGTCTCCCAACATCACAGCTTGACTCGCTTAGGGGAAACAGCCCTCATGCAGCTTCTCGCCCGGTACTACTACATCGCCAAACTTCCATCCATTGCAGCAGCATTCAGCGCCCGCTGCCAGATCTGTGCTAAAAACTGCAGCGATCAGGCTGAGACCCGGCCCAGGAATTCAGTACAGCGGAACCTCTCCATCAAGGATGTGGAAGTTGATTTCACAGAAGTAAAACAATGTCGGGGCTATAAATACCTGCTGGTGGGGGTATGCACCTTCTCAGGCTGGGTCAAGGCAGTCCCTACCCGGACTGAAAAGGCTAGGGAAGTGGCAAAGTTTCTATTAAGAGAAATCATCCCAGGTACGGTCTACCACTCTCCTTTGGCAGTGACAATGGATCAAGCTTCACTGCAGAGGTCATACAAACTCTCACCAGGGCACTAGGAATCAAATGGAAACTACATACAGCCTATAGGCCACAGAACTCAGGGAAAGTAGAGCACATGAACCGGACCCTCAAGACCACTCTAGTAAAGTTATGTCAGGAAACACAATTACCCTGGGTAGACGATGCTAAGCCTAGCCCTGTTCAGAGTCAGGTGCACACTGGGGCTCACAGGATATTCACCCTTTGAAATTCTGTTTGGTAGACCTTCCCCACTCATCAAGCGATTAAGGGAAGACATCAGACAACTAGGAGAATTAAATATAAATACATATCTCCAAGCCTTAACCACAATTATGCACCATATCCACCACACTGTCCTAGAAAAAAACCCTATTACCCTGGATCTCCCTGTCCACCCCCACCAACCTGGGGATCTAGTCTGGGTAAAGGACTGGAAAAGAACACCCCTAAAGCCCACCTGGAAGGGTCCCCATACTGTGATACTAGTTACTCCCACTGCTGTTAAAGTTGCAGGTATCACTCCGTGGATCCATCATTCCCGGGTGAAAAAGGTTGAACCAGACAACGAATCTGATCTCTGGGCTGCACATCAGTACCAGCAGAATCCGATAAAAATCCATCCTAACCGTCTCCCAACGAACACAGCCACACCCGGGACTGAAGAGGAGTAAATGGGACCACTGGCCTGGCCCTCACTGGGCTTGTAGTGACTTTACTGGGGATTGAACTATTCTCGGTAACTCCAGGGGATTGGACTGAACTGCAGAGGGCATCTCTAACTGTGGTGTTTTGGCTCATTATCGGATGTCTACTCCTGCCTCAGGCCCTACCCTCCTCCTGGATGGGGCACTCGTCCTAACAACTATGGCAGAGAAACACTGCCTTGAGGCTTGTTATGCTAGGACTTGGATTCCCTCCACTAACGGGATTACTAGAGGCTTCTGGACCATGGGAGGTTTCACAGTCCACACCTACAAGCCAAAAACATGTTATAGTCAGGCTCCAGTGTGCCACAGCAGGGGAAAGAAATACTGGACTGGCACCATTACAGGTGATATTTGAACCTGTACAGCCCCAAGGGACAAACCAGCTTGTTGGACTTATTACACTCACGGGGGAATGTCTGATGGGGGGAGGAGTCCAAGACCAGGCTAGAATCAAGCAGGTCGAAGACACAAAGGCTCAGCTTATTAAGATAGCCTCAGTAACAGAGTCAACCGAACTTACTAGCAGCAGTCACCTTACAGAATAGACGGGTCTTAGACTTATTCACTGCTGAAAAACAGGAAACCTGTACATTCCTAGGGGAAGAGTGCTGCTACTACATAAACCAGACAGGAATAGTAACCACAAAAGTCAGGGAGCTAACAGAAAGAATCCAGAAAAGAAACAAGGAATTAGAACAAACCTGGGGTTTCAACTTAGGACAATGGCCTTCATGGCTACTACCTCTGGACAGGCCACTAATAACTGTTCTTCTTCTTGTCACTGTAGGCCTCTGCATACTCAGTGCAGTTATAAAATTCATAGAGACAACTAACCTGGAGAGCAACAGCTCATATAAAGGCCTTATGAGGCTATCACCCACTGGGAAATGATGCCCTACAATAGACATATAAGGGCATCAAAGGGGGAATGATAAGGAAAACCCCCATCTATTACCTGGCTCATCAGCATAACACTAAACCTATACCTGGCGCATCAACTAACCTATTACCTGGCGCATCAGCATAACACTAAACCTATTACCTGGTGCATCAACACAATACTAACCTTATTACCTGATACATCAACTAACCTATTACCTGGTGGGCATTAGCCACCTGAGACCCCACCCCTCGGACCACCCCAACTTAAAAAGTGGAAAAAATCGGGTAGATGGGGCTCAGAATTTGGTGGTGAGACCCCTCTGAGCCAGCCGGCGAATAAACTTTGATTTTCCTACTCTCCCTGTGCCGCTCCGATTGTCCTCTGAACCACCCGCTGTAACATCTGCTGTAACCGTATTTTAGATGCTGCTTCCCTAAATGACTCTTCCCCGACCTTCACAAACCTATATTCTAGTTTAAATTAGGGTCCCTGCTCAACACTCTTCATGTAGAGCAATTTTTAGTTAGATATCTGAAAGCTTATGTCATGAATGTCTGTCTCCCCCTTGAAGCTGTAGTTTTGCTTACTTTTGTACTCCCAGAGCCTAGCACAGTGCCTGGCAAATACTAGGGCACAATAATGTTTATTGACCAACTAAAAGACTATTCAGTGGGTTTTGATAAAGGCATTCACGCCCACAGGCAGGTTGGCAATAACTAACATTTATTTTTACCTGAGAGGGCAAAGGTGCATTTGAGAAGAGAATTGGATTTCTTAATTATCATCAAATCCATTAGTACTTGTTTCAGTTCATCTTTTTTTTTTATTAAAGGTGTTAAAAGAATGTTGAATACCTAGGAAAGCCAGCCTCACTCCTGAGAGATGTGTTAAATCTGTTCAGCCACTTAATTAGATCAGGACTTTTGACTGACAACAGGCCCCACTTCCAGGGAACGATGATGAGATTTTTCTCCAAACTATTATCAGGAACAAACAAGTTCACCATAAACCACTGTTCTCTAATCATATTGATAAAGAAAACTCCCATCTATTATTTAATATAACAGCCACCTGAGACTCCCAACCCTCACGGAAGACCCACATTAATATAATACTAATTTAACATCTGACACATTAACATATTACTAACTTAACACTTGGCACATTAGCATATTACTAACCTAATACCTGGCACATCAACATAACACTAAACCTACTACCTGATGCAGACACTAACTTAACTTATTACCTGGCGGGCATTAGTCACCTGAGACCCCTCCCCTTGGATCACCCCAACTTAACAAAAATGGGAAAAATTGGATACACGGGGCTCAAAATTTGGTAGCGAGACCCCTCTGAGCCCTCCGGCAAATAAACCTTGATTCAGCGACTCTCCGTGTGCCGCTCGGTTTGTCCGTGGGACCACTCGCTGTAACACTTAATATAACATTTTGGTTCCCTGATCAGGAAAATCGACCGCGCTGGCCCCTTGAAGCCACCGGTTCGGGGACAGGCGCAGCGACCAGCGGGACCTCAGTGACAGAAGCGAACCCATGCTAGCTGCCTTTTTGCCAAATACCTTCGCTCCTCGGCAGCTCCCACCGGTCGCGGGGTCCCGAACTCGCCCGGACACGGCGGAGAGAAGGACAAGTCAAATCAGGTCTGGAGGCATCAGACCAGGTAAGGTCCCGGGACCCGTCGGAGTCAGGCCTGTCAGACGACGGAAGAGGAGCTTGATCACCTCCTGAGTGCAGGGAATTCCCAGGGTGGGAACGTGTAACCTCTGCCTGTCTGAGTGAGTGAATGAAGAGTGACTGTGGTTCCACAGCTACGGCTACGGCTACGGAATCTGAGTGGGTCCTCACCTGCGGTTCTGTGGCGGCGTCGTAGGGCATAACGGTGATTCACTCCCCTAAAAGGAGCGACCAGGCCCGGGGGTTATACGGGCAAACCTTAGCCAAGACGCGCCTAGGTTCCCGCGAAGGACGCAGCCAGGCAGACACCTGACAGACTCCCCACTTTTGTCTGTTAAGCTGTGACACCATTCAATGGTCAAAGATGGGTAGTGTAGAATCTAAGCCTACTAGTTACTCCCACTGCTGTTAAAATTACAGGTATCACTCCGTAAATCCACCACTCCCGGATGAAAAAGGCCAAACCAGACAACGAAACTGATCTCTGAACTACACATCAGGACCAGCGGAACCTGCTGAAGATCTAACTTAACCGTCTGCCAACGAAGACAGCCACATCCAGGACTGAACAGGAGTAAATGGGACCACTGGCCCTGGCCCTCATTGGGGATGTAACTTTACTGGGGATTGGACTCTTCTCGGTAACTCCAGAAAATTAGACTGTACTGCAGAGGACATCTCTAACTGTGATATATTGGCTCATTGTAAGATGTCTGCTCTTACTTCAGTCCCTACAGTCCTCCTGGTTAGGACACTCGCCCTAACGACTATGGCAGAAAAACCCTGCCCTAAGACTTGTTATGCTAGGACTTAGATTCCCTCCACTAACAGGATCACTCGAGACTTCTAGACCACGGGAGGTTTCACAGTTAACACCTACATGCCAAAAACATGTTATAGTGAGGCTCAAGTGTGCTACAGTGTAAAAAAAAATTAGACTGGCACCATTACAGGTGATACTCAAACCTATATAGCCCTAAGGGGCAAACCAACTTGTGGACTTACTACACCCACTGGGAAATGTCTGATGGGGAAGGAGTCCAAGAGCAGGCTAAAACCCAACAGGTCAAACACACAAGGACTCAGCTAAAATTATAATAGCCTCAATAACAGAGTCAACTTATAAGAGGCCAGATCTTACAGACATACAAAAGATCACTAAACCCCTAGAAACCTCTCCCCTAATAACTCGATTCCTCAACATGACCCTCCAGGCCCTACCCAATCATACTTCATGTTAGGTCTATTTACCCCTCCAGAAACGAGTCTATATTGGGGTCCCTGTACCTCTAGGCTAAAACTCCAATATGTTAAACCCAGGCCCAAACAAAACATCCATGATGGGCCCAATAACATACAATGTTGGTTTAGCCACAACTTCCCACGTACATATCACTTACATTACTAACAAGAGAAAAAATAAAATATTGAGATTCATACCGGGTGAATGCTATACAAATAACCAAACCTTACCCAGTAATGCCACTGCCACCTACTCCTGGGATGGCATATTCTTTCTTTGTAGAGACATTGCCTACCTCTGCCTCCCAAAAAACTAGACAGGGACCTACACCCAGGTCTTCCTCACCCCAGATGTTTCTATCTTTAAAACTCAACAACTAAAAGCTCTACTAAGCCCCCACCCAAACACCTGGAAAAGGTGGGCCTTACTAACATCAGTTCTCATAGCAGGAGAAATTACTACTGGGATAAGAACAGGAGTAAGAGACATAAAAACATCCCTAAACATCTACCACAAATTATCCCAAGGATTAAATAAAGACATAAAACAAATAACAAATTCCCTACTATAGGCCGGGCACAGTGGCTCACACCTGTAATCCTAGCACTCTGGGAGGCCGAGGCGGGTGGATTGTTTGAGCTCAGGAGTTTGAGACCAGCCTCAGCAAGAGCGAGACCCCATCTCTACTAAAAATAGAAAGAAATTATCTGGCCAACTAAAATATATATATAGAAAAAATTAGCCGGGCATGATGGCGCATGCCTGTAGTCCCAGCTACTTGGGAGGCTGAGGCAGTAGGATCACTGAAGCCCAGGAGTTTGAGGTTGCTGTGAGCTAGGCTGACGCCATGGCACTCACTCTAGCCCAGGCAACAAAGCAAGACTCTGTCTCAAAAAAAAAAAAAAAAAAAAATTCCCTACTATCCCTCCAGAGTCAACTAAATTCACTAACAACAGTGACCTTACACAACAGATGGGCCTTAGACATACTCACTGCTAAAAAGGGGGGGGACCTGTATATTCCTAAAAAAAAAAATGTTACTACTATATAAACCAGACAGAAATAATAACCACAAAAGTCAAGGAACTAAAAAAAAAAAAATCCAAAAAAAAAAAAAAATTAAAACAAACCTAAGATTTCAACTTGGGACAATAGACTTCATGGCTACTACCTCTGGCTGGGCCACTAATAACTATTCTTCTCCTTGTCACTATAGGCCCTTACATACTCAACACAGTTATAAAATTTATAAAACAACTATAACCCGGAAAACAACAGCTCACATAATGGCCTTACGAGGCTATCATCCACTGAGAAATGATGCCCTATAATAGACATATAAGGACATCAAAGGGGAGAATGATAAAGAAAACCCCGATCTATTACTTAACACAACAGCCACCTGAGACCCCCACCCCTCACAGAAGACACACATTAACATAATACTAACCTAACACCTGACACATTAACATATTACTAACCTAACACTGGGCACATTAGCATATTACTAACCTAATACCTGGCACATCAACATAACACTAAACCTACTACCTAGTGCAGACACTAACCTAACCTATTACCTGGGGGGCATTAGTCACCTGAGACCCCTCCCCTTGGATCACCCCAACTTAATAAAAATGGGAAAAATTGGGTACACGGGGCTCAAAATTTGGTAGTGAGACCCCTCTGAGCCCGCCAGCAAATAAACCTTGATTCTCCGACTCTCCGTGTGCAGCTCGGTTTGTCTGCAGGACCACTCCCTGTAACACTGTAACAATATGTTGCTTATAATTAAAACCAGTTTTCCTCACTCCACTCAAAAGGAAGCAAGTACCAACCACATCTAATTACCTAAGTAGCATTTAACACATATGGTAATACCTAACATTTCCTGAGTACTTGATAAGTCCAACACAATGCTAAGCAACTTCACATGCACTTTCACATTTAATTCTCACAACAATCCTGTGAAGTACTATTATTTCCAGGAGACTGAGAGAGGTTGGACAATTAGCAAAGGTGGTGAAGACCAGACTAGACCTCTGGGTCTCTCTGACCTCAGGACCTTCCTTCTTACCCTGTACATGAAGTCTCTCTAGTAATCATCTCCCTTACTAAACTGTGAGAGCCTAGAGGGCAAGGACTACCTTTTACTCATCCTTGTGTCTGTAGCATGGGGCACAGTGCAGGAACATATAATAGTAAGATTCAGTAAGTGTCTAGTGAATGAAGAAGGAAGTGCTTTCTCAATCATCAAAACCATATTACGGGCCAGTCGCGGTGGCTCACACCTGTAATCTTAGCACTCTGGGAGGCTGAGGTGGGCGGATTGCTTGAGCTCAGGAGTTCGAGACCAGCCTGAGCAAGAGCAAGACCCCATCTCTACTAAAAAATAGAAAGAAATTAGCTGGACAACTAAAAATATACAGAAAAAATTAGCTGGGCATGGTGGCACATGCCTGTAGTCCCAGCTACTCGGGAGGCTGAGGCAGGAGGATTGCTTGAGCCCAGGAGTCTGAGGTTGCTGTGAGCTTGGCTGATGCCACGGCACTCTAGCCCAGGCAACAGAGTGAGACTTTGTATCAAAAAAAAACAAAAAAACAAACCAAAAACAAACTATATTATGTTTAGTATGGTTTTAATGTTAAATATACTTAACTATAATATATAATGTATAGAAATAAAATACAGAAAAACATTTATATAAGATAATTAAATATATAAATGTGTGTTACTATTTTTATTAAATTATTAATCCATGTGTTATGTTGACACAGAAGAAACTGCCATTTTGTTTGGTCAAACATGGTCAAGTTCGAATAACAGCACTTTTATATTTTACAGCCTAAGAAAAAAAGCCATGTCAACTCTTACTTATATAAATAAAATGCTTCATTACCAGATTTTTCCACTTAACTAGAGGTTTATCATTATAAACTGCTAAAGAGAAAGTTGTATGAAAAAATAAGGACATCATATCTATAAGCACTTTCTTTTAGGGTCAATGATCTACGTTTATGTTTTACATTTTTCATGCCATTAGGGACAATTTAGTCCTAATGAAATTCAAACAGGCACATATATAAGACTTGGCTTAGACTCTCCATCTTTTTTAAGCTTCCAGGTTGCACACCTCCTTTCAAGCTCCTTCTCTAGGAAGTCCTCCCCTTTTAATATTAACTCCACCTTTATTCCACACCCTGACTCACCCAAGTGTTCCTCAAAGCGTTTTTGTAATGATTACATTACATATGTTTATAGTGATTGTTTTGTTGAATATTAGTCTCTATTGTACCTGATTATGTAAAGTATTAATATTTGAAATGGAGGAATTATTCCCAACTCATTCAGTTATTATAGTAGGTGACTGGATAACTATGGATTGATAGTGACTTTTTTGTTTTTGCATGAAAAAGAAAAACACAAAATGAGCACTTTGGAGAGTAATTTTGGATGCCGTTTTAAGCATATGTGAGATCTGCTTTGCTTCTGCATGATTCCAGAGGGAAGACTGTGACTGCTCTTTATTGAATTCTTAATGTGCTAATCTTTATGAAATGAATTACTTTCTTTGTTTTACCACGCTTAGAACTTTGTCATCTAGGGATTATCTTTTTGCCAGTAATACTAACAAGGCTTCCTGTTTTTGGTGTTCCAAGAATACCTACCTAACCCACTGGTGGGCCTGAGTGGAATTTTAAAACTCCATTCAAAGCAAAGTTCACTTGGGAATGTCCTGATCCTAACTGGATTGGCCTGGCTTTGAGCACAGCTCTATTATCAGGCTTGGTTAAATTCTGAAATCCTATATGTATATCGGCAACACTGAGATTACTGGTTTTGAAGACTTAAGCAAGAACCTTCATTGCATATTTGAGCTAGATGTGGATTCCCAAGATGACAATAATTGGCAGTGTTGTCAAGAATAGAGTAGTGAAAAATGTAAAGGGCAGCAGGGTGCGGTGGCTCATGCCTGTAATCCTAGCGCTAAGGAGGCCAAGGTAGGAGGATCACTTGGGGACAGGAGTTCAAGACCAGCCTGGGCAACATAGCAAGATCCCGTCTGTACAAAAAATAAAAAATTAAGCTGGGCATGGTGGGTTGTACCTGTAGTCCCTGCTACTTGGGAGGCTGAGGCAGAAGACTTGCTTGAGCCTAGGCGTTTGAGGCTGCATTGAGCCATGATCATGCAACTGCACTCCAACCAGAGCAACAGAGTGAGACCTTGTCTCCAAAAAAAAAAAAAAAAATGTTAAGGGCAATATAAATGTATTTTTGTTGTAACCTGAACATTTCCCAGTTGACTGTGGGTAGAAATCAGGTAGTATTCAGAGTTGTAACTCAGGATTCATTGGGGCATCCCCATTGGCTAGTACATTGCCCACCGTGTTTAACAGCTCAATACATATATCACAACTTCTTATTTGTAAACTGAAATTAGCAATGCCTTCTAGTGATAATATGTTGTGATTCCATAACATCATTCTAAAAACATGCTGTTGAATATTCCAGAGTTAAAAGTATAACACTTAGAACCATTTTAGTCCATAGCTATGATGGCATTTCTATTTTTAAAAATCAAAAGTAGCCTTTAGTCATCTTCATCATCCCTGTTTTCATCCTGTACTATCATCCCTTATTTCAGGAAAAAATATCCTGCAGTATATCCAACATATTTTGTTGTCCTACTGACTAATAAGCTCATGTTCCCAACCATTTGCCAGGTTTAGTTTGTAAGAAGGATGACAAGGAGACAGTTATAAGATGATTGATTCTGTCCCTGGCTGCAAAGTCATCTGTTTCCCACTTGTGGTTTGGGGTAATCATACTATCTCTTGAACCCTGCCTTTTAGAGTAGATAGAAAGAGAAAGTCCATTCTCAGATACATTTTTGAGAAAGTTAATACCATATTACAGCTTAGATGAGGTTATTTTACATCCAGTTGTAATTTAGGCTTCACAACACCTCGAGCATCACAGATATCTATTAGATTGTGTCTGAGTAATGAGTATGGGAAGTAATTGATTATTTTAATACAGAATTTGTAACTTTTTCTTTGAGGACTAAGCACTTGTTATTGGTTTATGGTAGGTAATATACAATATGAAAGTTCTTTGTGTTGATTTAAATTGCAAGAGTGTGAGTGATTTTTAACATTTTAATTTTTTAAAATAATTTTGGAATATTCTAATCTGTTTAATTTCTTAAGGAAGTTGCAACATTACTTATAAATTAAGCCTATACAGTTGTTGGAGCAAAATATAGTTGTTTCTGCTGGAAAAACTTGTCAATGTTCTAATGATGGGGTCCTATTATCAGAATATTTCTCTACTGTTTTTATTTATTTATTTATTTATTTTTTTGAGACAGAGTCTCACTCTCTTTCCCAGGCTAGAGTGCTCTGGCATCAGCCTAGCTCACAACAACCTCAAACTCCTGGGCTCAAGCAATCCTACTGCCTCAGCCTCCCGAGTAGCTAGGACCACAGGCATGTGCCACCATGGCCGGTTAATTTTTTGTATATATTTTAGTTGTTTGGCTAATTTCTTTCTATTTTTAGAAGAGACAGGGTCTTGCTCTTGCTCAGGCTGGTCTTGAACTCCTGAGCTCAAAGGATCCACCCACCTCGGCCTCCCAGAGTGCTAGGATTACAGGTGTGAGCCACCGCACCTGGCCCTCTACTATTTTTAAAATATTGCAAAGGAAAAAAAGGAAGGAAGGTAGGCAGTCAGGAAGAAAGGAAAGAAGGAAGAAAGGAGGGGGGAACTACATGAAAAGAAGGATTATAGAAACATAATGAAATAAAGTCAGCCTTAATAAGTCACAAAAGAGAAGCTTAATGGAAAAGGAAATAAAAAGCAAAGCAAGTATTTGACAAAAATTTTCCACATAATATTTAGTCATTCCCACAACAAACCATGAAGTAGTAATTATTATCACTATTTTAACCACAAGTAAACTGAAACTCAGAAAGTTAAATAACTTGCTCAAGGTCACTCAGAGAGGAAGAGTCTGAGTATGAGTCCAACTTCAGATGTAAATGACTTCAAAACAGCCCTATTCTGTGCACCTCAGATAAAGATGATTCAACTCAAGCTCAGAACTAGTAGTAACTACCAATTTTGAAGGTTGGATGCCTTACTTACATAGCATAACCCTCCATTTGAACCTCATCTGTACATTTCTGCTCTGATTCATACATTTGGAAAACCATGGGGAAGTTCTTGCCAGAAATCTGTTTGTATGAGTCAATGAGGAGCCTCCTGAAACAAAATTGGTCCTAAGGGGGGAAAAAGCAGGGATGATAAGATTTGTCCAGTTGCAAAGTCTTAGTCCTCACAGTGGAAGACGGAGCCAGAGACAACTCATTCCAAGCAATAAGAGGCAAGGCTTTATATATAAATACTGGAAGATTTTGGCACATGGCAGCCCAACATTCCTACCATATCTCTACCAGACACATGGGAGAGCAGCACCCCGACCAACTCACCACTGCCACAGCACTGCTCTGACCCTAGGAGAGTGCCTGTTATGGGTTGTAGGAAGATTCAGATCCTAGTGGAGAACAACAGTGGTGCCTACAAGAAAGCCCACCTCCCAGATGGGAAAAAGAAGAGGAAGTAGTTGCTGGAGGAAGGTCAGAAATGGTAGTTCTCAGAGAAGACAGCCCAGAGTAAGAGAGGGAGAAAGTGGCTAAAGCCATGTTTTAATTAACCAGCTTGATGGTTAAGCAAATGTAAGGCACCCCCAATGACTGCATGAAATGGATCTGGGCTTCTGCTCCATTGGGAGTAGAAGCCAGTAATGCCCACAGGAAATATATACACCTCATTTAACACTCATCGCAACCTAATGAGGTCTTAATATGCCACCTCCACTTTATAGATTTATTTAAAAAAAAGAAAACTGAAGAAATGAGGCTCAAAAAGGATAAGGAACTTGCCAAACTGACAGCAAAATTAAGTAATTCAGTGAGGGCATTACATCAGCAACATGGTGATATAGAAAGTCCTAGATTATCCTTCTCCCCCCTCCCTGCAACATACCAATTCAGCAAAAAATTCACTGAAAAATTCTCTTTATGGAAAGTCAGAAATTAATTGAAAGCTTCTGTACCCCCAAAGAATGTGACATCAGACTCACTGAAGCCAGTAGGGAGATTCGGGATATTCTCTTACCAGAGACCCTGCCTCCAGCCCAGCACCATATGATCAGGAAAAGACACGCTGGCTCCCAACTTCCAGCAGAGGAGGGGAGGGTTGGTTCATGTGTCCAGCACCGGAGCTTTTGTGGGGGCTTCCCAGAGGATTAGCTTTTGTCTTGCCAGTCCTGGAGGTCTCATGGCCAGGTACACTTTGGTTTAGCCACCCAGGAACAAATGGAGGCAGGGTCTCGGGCTGACAGTTGCCACTGATCCTTCCACCTGTGTAGCACAGAGTAAGTGGAAGAAAAATTCCAGTTCTCAGTTTCTCCCAGAGGAGGGAGAGTTGGTCCATGTATCCAACATTGTAACTTCTCCCATATGTCCAAAAAACCATCACCTGTCTCATCAATCTTAAAGTTCTAATGGATCTGACACAGTTTGGCCACCCAGGGAAGAATGCAGGGAGACCTGGACTGATACACACCACTGATCCTTACCCCGGCGCACTCCATTTCAACAAACAACAACAGATCACACCTTTATCTGAAGTTCATGTGGAATATTCTCCAATAGAGATCATATCTTAGGTTACAAAATATGTGTTATATTTAAGAGATTCAAAGTATCATACCAAATCTCCTTTCTGGACACGAAGGAATGAAACTAGAAATCAATAATAGAAGGAAAATTGGAAAATTCACAAATATGTGGTTTTCACATTTTTAAATGTTTTCTTGTTAAAGAAAAATAGCAACAAGAAAACAGAAGAATATGTCACAGAGACTTTATGTGGTCTGCAGAGCCAAAGAAAGCCTAAAATATTTACTATCTGGCCCTTTACAGAAAGCTTCCTGACCCCTATTAGATCTTTATGTCCAAACCTGGAAAGATTTCCAAGCAAAGTTATGGACTGGTATTATCGTATTTATGTTTTTTTAAATTCTTAGATATATGTGTGTACCTATATCAATAAATATAAGTATACACACACACACTCACACATACATAAATACATGCACAGATAAGAGACTGAACCAATAGCTGGCAAATTGCTGTCAGTGATTTCCTCTGGGGAGCAATGTGGGAACGGATCGGATCAGGGTGGACATTCACTCTCTGCAGATTTCTGTTTCGTTCTTACCTTCTGCAAAGAATATATTCATGTATTACTTTTTAATTTAAAATGAGTAAAAAGATAATAATATTTTGACAAAAGTTACTAGCAGATTAACTCTCTATATCCACTCTAATCTCTTTCTAGTGTGCCCTCTTACACTGGAAAGAATGAAAGATTAATAGAAAAAATCCTAAATTTTTCAGACTTCCTCACAGCTAGAATGCAACTGGATGAGATTTAGGTTCCTCAGATCAGATTATGAGGTAGGAGCCCTGCTTTTTTGTTTCTACATTTCTGCTTTAAGAGTGGTCACAGAAGGGCCGGGTGTGATGGCTCATGCCTTTAATGCAAGCACTCTGGGAGGCCACGGCAGGAGGATTGCTTGAAGTCAGGAGTTGGAGACCAGACTGAGCAAGAGCAAGACCCTGTCTCTACAAAAAACAGGAAAATTAGTAGGGCCCTGGTGGCATGTGCCTGTAGTCCCAGCTACTCGGGAGGCTGAGGCAGGAGGATCACTTGAGCCCAGGAGTTTGAGGTTGGAGTGAGCTCTACCACTGCACTCTACCAGGGCAACAGAGCAAAACTTTGCCTCACAAAAAAAAAAAAGAATAGTCAGAGAGGGATGTGGTTTCTCTGAGGGAACAACAGCAGCATCCAAGCACTAGCTCCCCAGTCACTGTGCAGACAAGACTACCACAGGTGCGGCCCGGTACTTACTGGAGCTGGTAGTTGTGGAGGCAGGTTTCTCTTCATGGTGACTTCCTGACTGAATGAGTGACGGTATGACTTCATGGCCAACAACTGCTATGGCAGATTCCCAATTCAGCAAATGGCTTCCTGACAACAGAACATACAGCAGCTTCCTTGGGGGCCTGATTCTGCAGTGTGGCTTTGAGATTCATTTCTGAACACTGAGCCTAGAATCTGTTTTTTCAGCCCTCCAAATTGTGATTACTTTTCTACTTAAACCAGTTTGAATAGATTATTTTCTCTAAAAGTAAACCCCAATCAATGCAGTAACCTGAGTCCTGTAACAGAGGGCTATGAGGGTAAGGAAGGAATTCCAAGGAGGTCATATATATTCTTTCTATTAACAATTCTCACAGCAACATATGAGGTAGGATTCTCACTTTAGAGGAAAGAAAATAGGCTAAAGGAGATAAAGTCCCTGGGTCAGTGTCATATAATTATTAAATAGCAGAACTAGGACTTGAACCCATATACATCTGAGTACAAAACCATGTTTTCCATACATACAAAAGCACGTATGTCAGCTTGGCAATCATGATCCTCAGGCTCATTATGGAGGTGGTGGTGGCTGTGGTGGTGGTTGTTATCATTATCGCTAAGTGCAAATCTACATATGAATAATAACAGGTCAGGGGTTGCATGTTTGTATATTTAAGTGACCCAGGTATTTCTCTTCGAGTACACCCATGGTTTTTAATCTTTTGGGGGGGGTCACAAACCCCATTAAGAATCTGATGAGGCCAGGCGCGGTGGCTCACGCCTGTAATCCTAGCCCTCTGGGAGGCCGAGGCGGGTGGATCACTCGAGGTCAGGAGTTCGAGACCAGCCTGAGCAAGAGCGAGACCCTGTCTCTACTAAAAAATAAAAAAGAAATTATCTGGCCAACTAAAAATATATATATAGAAAAAATTAGCCGGGCATGGTGGCGCATGCCTGTAGTCCCAGCTACCAGGGAGGCTGAGGCAGCAGGATCGCTTAAGCCCAGGAGTTTGAGGTTGCTGTGAGCTAAGCTGACGCCACAGCACTCACTCTAGCCTGGGCAACACAGCGAGACTCTGTCTCAAAAAAAAAAAAAAAAAAAGAATCTGATGAAACTATAGATCCTTTCTCCAGAAAAAGTTCACACTCAATTTTAGGGAGTTTATGTACACAAGTTAAGAACACATTCTATAAATGTTATTCCTTTGGGCTTCACTGAGTCCTGAAATTGTAAGAGTCTGCATGATCTTAAAGCAGCTCTTTATGAATTTCATCCTTCCAAAGAACTGAGTCAAACAATCTCCCTAATGAACTTTTCTTAGCAGATTCATCTCTTCAAATCATTCCCAATTCTAGGCTTTCTTCAAGGTGTCAGATGCCCTTATCTCTGTGTCATTCCCACTTATAAGGTTCTACCCAAGTTCAAATATGACAGAACATCTAGTCGCACACAGTATCTGCCATTATGCTTTTGCTTTTTGGGAAAATATCCCTTTGTGCCTGGTTAGTCCATGAATGCATTAGCGTGCATCTACTCATTTGAATGAAGCAACTTAGAGAATGTGGAAAATAATCACAGCTGTGTCAACGTCTTAGAATAATGCATATTCTCCAGGCCACACAAGCCTGGAGGTTAAAAATTGTCAAAAAAGAAATAACCTAAAAGCATAGCCTCTATTCCATTCTCATCTGTGGGGGAGATCCAACCCTCCTTCAAAATCCTCCCAAACAGTGTCACTTATCTGTGGTGGGTGCCTCCAAGGTATCCTTCAAGCAACCTTCCATTTACCTTACTCAGCATTTATACCTGGTGCCAGGGCCTCTGAAGCTATGAGAATGTTGCAAGGCCTGCTATCCTTCTTGCTTTCATTCTATGAGTTCCTGTGTCCACTGCCTGCTCCAAAAGCATCCAATAAGAAAAGTATTCTCCCACTGGATGGAAGTAAAAATACATAAAAGCAAGCTTACTACAGTCACTTCTGCCCTCCAAGACATCACAGTACGTGCACAATTCTCATCAAAGGGCAAAGAAATTTCTTTATTGCTTTCATCGACAAACAGACACTGGTGGAGGAGAGAGGAAAAGGAAAACTGAAATTTCAAAAACACAGCTCCTCTGTGTTGCTAAAATGTGTGATACAGAGTATATGGTCCATTGTTTTCGCAGAGAGATTAATGAGACTTCAGCTATAAGACTAAAGGCCTGAAGAACTAAGAGAGAGTAGAGAATTTAAATTGGTGGCAATCCAGGAAATACAGATACTAGGTGTTTTGGTTTAGCTTTTCCCTAGAAGCAGTATCTAAGGAAGGGCTTGATATAGGCAGTTTGCTTGGTAGAGGTTGCCAAGGAAACAGAAGCGAGGGGGTGGGTAAAGCGAGAAAGCGGAAAGAAAGAGAAGTCCATGGAGATTATATTTTTTTGGTTTTTGAATTTAATTTTGTTTTTTACTTGACAAATCATAATTGTACATATTTATGGGGTTCCTAGGTCAGTGTTATATAATTATTAAATAGCAGAACTAGGACTTGTTCCTAGTATGTTTCGATAGGTATAGTGATAATGTATAGTGATCAGATCAGGGCAACTAGCATATTCATCCTCTCAAAGATTTATGATTTCTTTGTGTTGGGAACATTCAATATCCTCCCTCTAGCTATTAAAACTACATAATATATTACTGTTAACTATAGTCATCTTACAATGCTGTATGTTAATGAAGGGAGTACTAGTGCTGAGGACTCTCCAAGGAGCTGGGCAGAATATGCTACAGAATTGTCCTGCTGTGGGACCAGGAAGCTGGGGTGTTTATCTACCTAGTTATGTCCCTCCCTCAGTTGATGGTTGGCACTGGGGCATTAAACCCCCTGTCCTAGGCCTCAGGAAGCTCCCCGGTGTCCGAGAAAGCCCTCAGGCAGTGGGGTGCTTTGGGCCTTGAGACTGAGGAATGGTCAGTGTGCTGATAACTGCCACCAAAATGGCAGGTGACCTCAGAGTGGTCATATTGCTCTGCAGTGAAATAGAAAGACTCTTCAGGCCGGGCGCGGTGGCTCACGCCTGTAATCCTAGCACTCTGGGAGGCCGAGGCGGGTGGATTGCTGGAGGTCAGGAGTTCGAGACCAGCCTGAGCGAGACCCTGTCTCTACTAAAAATAGAAAGAAATTATATGGACAACTAAAAAAATATATATAGAAAAAATTAGCCGGGCATGGTGGCGCATGCCTGTAGTCCCAGCTACTCGGGAGGCTGAGGCAGGAGGATCGCTTAAGCCCAGGAGTTTGAGGTTGCTGTGAGCTAGGCTGATGCCACGGCACTCACTCTAGCCCGGGCAACAAAGTGACACTCTGTCTCAAAAAAAAAAAAAAAGACAGACAGAAAGAAAGACTCTTCAGGAAAGGTTGAGCAATAGGGTGATATGAGACCATTTCTGGGCTCTAAACACACAATCAAACCCGCCACACGTATGAATATCTTACGTGAGGGCATGTTTAAGAGAAAGCAGGAGAAAAAATCTTGGGAAAATGCCTGAGTCCCAAATCTGGGCCCCTGGAGAAAAGAGTTGAGGGGGAGATGGGAGGGTCAGTGGGAGCAGGAGTGAGGGGTGTCCATGGGGACAGCCCACAGCAAGCTGAAAGAGCAGGGTGCTCCCAGTGAGGCTTCAAAGTAAGGTCTCCTGGACCTTTTTATGTCCTACAGAGGTTAACAGTGGAACAACTCTCCATTTTCACCTGATGCTTATTGCAGCTCCTTCTCCTAGGACTCAGAGCTGGCTGAGGGCAATCTGAGTAGCAGACACCCACCACACTCCCCTCAGAGTCTTGCCTTCTCTTGCCCCCAACACTTGCCCTCTCACTGTCTTTGAACCAAACCCATGAATTTCAACTCTTTCTTCCCTTTATGTGATTCTTTTCTACAAGGCTCCTCATTCAAAAAGACCAACCCCCTGGTACACATCAGCCTTCCAGATCATGCCCAAGCAAGTCTGAAGCCTGAAATGAACTTAACTTAGGCTATCCAGCAGGGATCCCTGCTAGGAACCTGTTAATAGTGGAGAGGGGATCAGCCCCCAGCGCAGTTGGCTAATTGCTGCCTCACAGAAATGTATCTGTGTGTCAGCAGTTCTGTCAGCACTCTTAGGGACAGACCCTGTGGTGAGCCAGAAAAAGCTGTTTTTCTGTCCATTGGAAAATATTTCTAAGACAAAGCCTGGTCCACTAAAGCATTAGCTAGGATTTTAGGTCATGGGCAAATTAATCACATTCCTTCACAGTGGGGCTCCACAGAGGGAAAGTGGGAGAGTTGCTAAGTGGATAACTGCAGTGCCTGAATAAACGCACCAAGATCACAGCAGGCAACAAATCCCAGATCCTGCCTGAAGATGCAGAAGGAGCTCCGAATATTCCAACATGCTTGGTTCTTAGAGTTTCCAGTCCTGGACTGGACCAAAGTTTCCAACCATTTCACTCTCCTTAATAGTGCTGTCTGAGTGCATACCAAGTCCTCCACAGACTTCCTAAAGCTTGGAGCATCGCATCCTACCTCAGCCTCCAGCCCTTCCCTCTCTGATTTTAGGACCTATAGATGGGACCACCTTCTGCTGGTAAAACTCATTTTAGCAGGGAAGGAAGGGCTGGGGAGCATGATGCTACGAAAAGCGGAGGTCTCTTTTTAAACTTCCATTCCTGTGAAAAAATAAGTAAAATCCTTCTCTGAAAATACCAAACAGTGGTCCTACCAGAGAGAACAGAACAGGTGCTGCAGGAACAACTCAGCCATTCCTGGAGTCAGCAGGCAAAAGCCAACAGTCACCTGCAATTGTCCCTGCCACATGAGACACAGAAAACTGTGGGGGCACAGCAATGGAGAATGCATACTGGATGGCACTAACTTCTCCTCTGGCCACACTGGTAAGGTATTATTGCCAACGTCTTTCTAATTGAAAGCTTCTATCAGAATTCATAAAACATCATTTATATTTTATGTTAAAAAGTTTTGGCCAGGTGCAGTGGCTCACACCTGTAATCCTAGCACTCTGGGAGGCTGAGGTGGGAGGACCACTTGAGGTCAGGAATTCAATACCAGCCTGAGCAAGAGTGAGACTTCATCTACAGAAAAAACAGAAAAATTGGCCGGGCGCGGTGGCTCACGCCTGTAATCCTAGCTCTGGGAGGCCGAGGCGGGTGGATCGCTCGAGGTCAGGAGTTCGAGACCAGCCTGAGCAAGAGTGAGACCGCGTCTCTACTAAAAATAGAAAGAAATTATCTGGCCAACTAAAAATATATATACAAAAAAAAAAAATTAGCCGGGCATGGTGGCTCATGCCTGTAGTCCCAGCTACTCGGGAGGCTGAGGCAGTAGGATCGCTTAAGCCCAGGAGTCTGAGGTTGCTGTGAGCTAGGCTGATGCCACGGCACTCACTCTAGCCCGGGCAAGAAAGTGAGACTCTGTCTCAAAAAAAAAAAAAAAACAGAAAAATTAACCAGGCATGGTGGTTCACAGTCCCAGCTACTAGGGGGTGGGGGTGCTGAGGCAGGAGGATCACTTGAGGCCAGGAGTTCGAGATCAGCCTGTAGCCCCAAGTCCCAGCTACTGAGGAGGAGGGGGGGTGGCAGTTAGGCAGAGGATCGCTTGAGCCCAGGAGTTTGAGGTTGCTGTGAGCTATGATGACGCCACTGCACTCTAGCCAGGGCAATAGAGTGAGACTCTATCTCAAAAATAAATAAATAAATAAAAGTATCCCTAAATCAGATGGGCTAAGTTATGCAAACAACCCCAAAATGTCAGTTGCTTAAAACAACAAAGGTTTATTCTTGCTCTCACTACACATCCATCATACCTTGGCTGGAGGCTCTGCTCTGAGTTTACTCACTCCAGGACCCAGGGGAAGGAGGAGACACTCTGGCATACTGCCTGTCTCTCTGGCAGAGGAAAAGAGAAAACATGGGGTTATAGACTGAATTCTGAAAGTTCAGAGAAAAAAGCATTATTTTACCACCCTCCCTATAGAATCTCTTCACAGCAAACCAACCTTTCTCAAACTCCTCTAGTGACTGTTACTATTACTATTTATATTAGTGTCTTTCCAGCCCTTTAAAAGTAAGTTCTCACTGTCTCCACTTCTCTGCTTCCTTCCCTCTAAGGAATCCCCAAATCATTTGGTCTGGCTTTCTCCTCAACCATCATTCCAATTGTGGATGCTCTTGTTAAAGTCACGAAAGACTTCCTTGCTGCTTAAACCAAGGAATACTCTTCCCATTCTACCTTACTGGTCATCTCTGAAGCACTGCAGCCAAATGGCCATGCCCTTCTTTAAATCCTTTTGTTTAGCATACGAACACTGGAGTATTAAAAAAACCCAGATATCATATGATTGAACCCATAAATTCTTCAGTATGTACTGCTAACTAACAAAAAATTTTAAAACATAACCATCTTTCCATGAACACACCTGCCAAAAATCACCAAGGGATCCTTTATTTTCCTCATCTAATACCCAGTGTATATTAAAATTTCCCTGACTGTCTCAAAGGCAATCAGGATTCAACCGAAGTCTATACATTTCATCTGGCTATGAAGTTCCTTAAATCTCTTTTATTTTAAAAGAGTCCCTTGTTCTCCTTTCATCCTCATACCATAGATTTGTTGGAGAATCATTTACCCTTTAGAATGTCACACATTTTGGACGTGGCTGGTTGCTTTCTCATAATGTCATTTAACCTTTCTTCCATCTCCTGCACTTCCTGTAAAATGGTAGTTAGATTTAGAGACTTGATTAGATTTGGTTCACTTTACTTTAGGCAAGAATGCTTCATAGGTGATGCTGTGCACTTTTTATTGTATCACATCAACAGGCACAAACTGGTTGGCCCACTTTTAGAGATGCTAAGATCGATCAGTGGGTTCAGGTTGTAACAGCCTAATTCCTTATTTGTGAAGTACCCCATCAACCTTTAATCTAATTATTTTAACTTTCACTGAAGGTCATTGCCTAGATCCATTATGTCTTTAGGGGCTGCAAAATGGTGATTTTCTAATCCTATCATTTTTTTCCTTACAATTATTACCTGGACTTTTTAGGTAAAGAAAAAAATTTCCTTTGTTAATTATTAGGCCATCCTGTAATGCAATGTGTGTAGAAAATACAGGAAAAATGCTTATTTCCTTATTTTCAGGGTGATGAGAGTAAATGAGTAATAGTGCCCTAACAACCTCCAAATGGTGACCAATCAGTTTTTCCTTAAGTGTTATTATGAACTCACTGATTTTTAATAAATGTGATGGGCTGCAGTCATTATTTATCACGATTTCTGCCCCAAATGCTTCTTCACAGACCAGAGAGAGGCCCTTAAAAATGGCTGTTTTATCCTTTTGACTAAATCCATAACTGCTTTGTTTTCCAGCACAAGAGGTACCAACCTCACACAGATACTGTACATTTCCTATCATTTTTCAAAGAGCTCTGGAAGCTTCTTGAAGAAAATGGATATTCAGAGACTATAATCTGGGTACTACCGGTGCTCACTGATACTGATTTTTTGTTACTTCTAGGTATTCTGGAGAACAGAGCTAGAATGTACATTTTTAAGACAGAAAAATAATTTTGAGTTCACTCTTGTATTTCCAAATCAAATTTAAGATTACAATGTTTTAAGTTACCTTCCTTGATTTTTATACATTATTTCTTTGCTCTTGTACCGAATATCTTTATTCTGAATGTTATTAACATGAGTTTTAATTTCACTTTAATTTTAATATATCTTAGTTTTAAAATAACAATGCCAATATTTCCACTAACAATAAATACTCACTGCAGTTTAAAATTTCCTTACAGTTCCTTTGTCCTTAAATTGTATCACACAAAGATGTGCAGGAAAAATACTGGCTTTTGGTTTTTGTTTTTTGTTTCTTTGAGACAGAATCTTGCTCTGTTGCCTGGGCAACAATGGCATCATCATAGCTCACTGTAACTTCAAACTCCTAGGTTCAAATGATTCTCTCGCCTACGCCTCCTGACTAACTGGGACCACAGGCACGCGCCAATACACCCAGCCAATTTCTTTCACTTTTTGTAGAGACAGGGTCTCAATATGTTGCCCAGGCTCGTCTCAAATTCCTGGCCTCAAACTAGCCTCCTGTCTCAGTTTCCCAAAGTGCTGGGATTACAGGCGTGATCCACACAACCAGATAAAACATTATATTTTAAAGTCACTTCAAGTAATTTTTTTCTCTGTGTAGATATACTACCAACTTGATATACAGTTAGATTCATAAGTTTGAGTTTGCTTTTAATTTTGAAAGATTGCTTTCTTCATTTCAGTTCTGTGTTTTTAATTATGTAAAACAAATATGGTTTCAAAGACAAACTTATATATCAAGGTACATTTTAGAAGTAATTAAAAGATAGGAATAGCTCTCATCCCTATCTTTTCCACTTTGTATCCCAGCCCATCTATAGACAACCATTTTAATGTAAGTATATACAGATGAGGGTGTGCACATCTATACATACATATACACATATTCACATATGTAAACACACACACACACCCTGTCTTATTCAAATGGTAGCTTACTACAACACAGTTCTGGACCCATCTTTTTTTGCTAAAATATATCTTGGTGATCACTCTACATCAGTATATAGAGATATTCTTTATTTCCTCCTTGTGTGGATGTATCCATAATCTTTTTGATTTAGGTAAGTTTCTTATGTCTCTTATATATAGCATAGAGTTGAATTAGCTTGGTTTTTATTGTCACAGAAAGATTTATAATTTTAGAATGTGGTTACCAATTCTATGCCATGTATGTGTGTGGCATGTCTATGAGTGGCCGTCATAGAAAATGTTTCCTTCCACTTAAATGAGGTCACAGTTTGGGTAAGCAGTACAGAATTCTGGGAAAGCAGTGATCTTACCTTTTGTGTGCTGTACAAATCATCTAGGACACTGTGGCTGCATAATAAGATGTCTGTGATACCAGCACTCTCAGGACACTGCCAACAATTTTCAGAGAAGCCTCTTTCCTAAGTCCAATGAGAATCAATCTTGGATGAGATAAATACACATTGTCTGAGAGCTGTCTCTTCCATTTTATTGCACTTTCACAGCTTAACTAAAAATAGTATAATGCCAAAAAAGAGTAGGCCAATAAAAAAAAATCCTCCTTGTCATGTAAATGGTGACCTCACTCAGATTCCATTCTGGTAATTGATGTCCATCTGAAAGATTCAAAGTCAATTATTAATCATTTGTCACACTGATCATCACAGGTTGGGGGGAAGGTCCTTGAAGATGTTTTCACCATTCAAAAACTTCACACAGAGCCACTGAATGCATTCCTACTCTGCGTTGTGTTACACTGGTTACATCACCAGCAAATAGGAGCAGAGAATCAGAAAATGGTCAGCCAAGCTTTCAGCACCAGGCAGAGCTGCACTTTCCTGAATCTACATCCTACCGAGCATTGAACAATGACATAATCAGCTCGGAACCTGGGTACAGGCTACAATTATATGATCATTCTCAAATCCCCAAAACACAACATCCAGCGATTATAAATTCTTACCTGATGTTCTCATCAAATAAAAGGCCACTTCTTTTGTACTTCCAGTCTCATGAACTCCACCCACTTTCCTTTAGGCCTTGCCTTCTCCATCACTTTCCAGCTGAAATCCTCCTAAATAATGAATTCATCAGACAAAGAATTTAGAAAAATAATACAGATTGCCAACTGATGAGCTATAAAAAGGATTGTCGCCGAGCGTCGTGGCTTATGCCTGTAATTCTAGCATATTGGTAGGCTGAGGTGGGAGGATTGCTTGAGGTCAGGAGTTTGAGACCAGCCTGAGTAACATAGTGAGACCCCATCTCTACAAAAAGTACAAAAATTAGCTGAGTGTGGTGGTGCATACCTGTAGCCCCAGCTACTCAGGAGGTTGAGGCAAGACGATCACTTGAGCCCAGGGGTTTGAAGTAGCAGTGAGCTATGATCATGCCACTGCCCTCATGCCTGGGCAACAAAATGGGGCCCTATCTGTGCAAAAAAAAAAAAAAAAAAAAAAAAGGATTGTCCATACTTCTTTCTACTCAGAGGACAAACAAGATTTTCTCTAGTTTGTTTCCCTTTGTGGTCACCCTATAATGTTAGCCATTATGAACTGAGTAATCGCTATATGCCAAGGACAGTATTAGGCAAGTCAACTTAAGTGCTTTCTTTCATTCCATCCTTACATCAACTC
This sequence comes from Lemur catta, assembly GCF_020740605.2. Classification (NCBI taxonomy): domain Eukaryota; kingdom Metazoa; phylum Chordata; class Mammalia; order Primates; family Lemuridae; genus Lemur; species Lemur catta. Next base: position 26,710,493 of record NC_059135.1, read on the forward strand.
TGTGAGGTAGAGTTTTCAATCAGTTAAGTTTTTTATTTGTTTCAAAAACAAAGTTACCCAGGTTACCACATATACTGAGACTTTATTGTAATGATAACTTGAACAATGAAGTTGTCATTATTTTTCAAGGAAAAATACCATAACATGTTATGGTATATGTGAGTCACAGTTTGGTTTGGCAACATATAATAAGAGACTCAAAGTAATAGTGACCTACACATATAAGGGCTTACATCTCTCAAGAAACCAGAAGTTTGGAAGTAGAAGTTTGCTAGCATTACTTTCGTGCCTCAAGAATTTCAGACTTTTTGTAACTTCTCCCCTAAACTTGTCCTTTCCTTATAGTTCCAAAAGAGCTGCTGAAGCTACAGCCATCTTGTCAACCTTCCAAGCCATACCTCAAAAGCCACACCAGCTTTCCTTGAAGTCCTAGCCAATGATTTCTACTTAAATCTCAGTGTCCATTCTCAGATTCAGTGGAAGCTAAGAAATGTAGTGTTTTGTCTGAGTTCATTGCTATCCTAGATAAAATTGTGGTTCTGATGATAAGAAAGGAGGACATGGATTATGAGGTGGCAATGGTGGTCCCTGCCACAAGGCGAACAGGTAGTTACAGCACTTTATCAATAGAAAGTATAACCAGAAAGTATCTTGGGCAATTCCCAACAAGCAATATTAATAACATAAACATTTACCGAGACCTTATTTTTTATGTGCTTTACACATACCATCTTACTGAAACACCTCACAATGACACTATGGTGTAGGTAATATCATTCTCCCCATTCTTTGGCTAAAAAACTCGGGCTTGAAGAATTTCAGAAACATGATTAAGGTCATTCAGTCAGTCAGTGCCGGAGCAACTGGGATTAAAACGCACATCCTTCTAAAACCCAAGATTTTGAAGTCAGTATATTGTTTCCCCTCTCCCTCTGAAACAAGAGAATAACCACAAAATTGAAAATTGAAGAGCCTCTGTTGCAGAGAGGAAAGACCTCCTGGAAAATGTGTGGTCAGTGACTTTCTCAGGACTGTGCCCATTATCTCAAAGAGCAGTGGTACTTAATCAGTCTGACTCTGCTTTTTCTCCCAGCCAATAATTTCTTCAGTGCCATTTCCATTTTCTGTTTTGGCCAGGAGTGCCCTGCTCTTTGCATTTATCACCCTTATGTGCACTGGTGCCATAATAATTTTGGAGGTTTTTTTCCCAGGTAAATTTCCAAAGGTGACATTTACTGCAACTTTTTGATAGCTGGAATGACAGGAAAGGAAATAAAATATCAAGTATGCTTTTTATTATGCTTTAAAGGGCCATAAATTTGTATTCATCAGAGACGGCTTGTGGACTCTAGCTGAAGCTATAAACTTGCAACTCTGTTGCTATCTGACTCCAGAGTATGCAAGAGAAGCTTTCATTTTTCCATTTCAAGAGAAACTTTCATTTTTCCATTTCAATACGCTTTATAATTCAACAAAAATTTCTCCTCATTTTGCTTCCTGGATTTCATAAAACTTAAATGGAAAGTATTAAATAACTTAATAGCAGGGCAATGCCAAGTAGCAAGCTTGCCATGACATTTTTAAAGTATAGAGTCTCATTATATTAAATATGTCTCATTATTATAATTATGCTGCTACAAGTGCAGTGGATAACACATCACATCATTATTTAATTTTATGGAAAATCTTGCTAAATTGTTTGTTGACAGATAATACCAGATTTTGTTTCTATTTTGCCTAAATTGCAGCCTGTGCTAGAGTTCTGTATTTAACTTTAATATTTCTTAAAATGTACTTATCTTTTAGGATCCAACTTGATAGTACTTTATTTCAGTATAAGATGGACCAGTAATTGCTCGGAAGGCAGGTTCGACAGCACTGAAACTTCTGTGTTCTAGGGTGGCAATAAAGTTGTCACATTTTAAGATGCCTTACAGAACTCTGTGGAGTATGATATTATATAGTCATTAAAAGCATGTTTTTGAATAATATGTAATGACATGGAAAAATGCTCATGGTGTAAGTAATATGGGTAGGTTATAAAACTCTATGTGTGGCTTAATCTCACATAGATACTTTGAAAATATAGAAAAATGCCAAAATGTCAAGACTGGTTTCACTAAATGGTAGGGTTAAGGATGTCTTTAATTGTCATTTTTATGCTTTTTTGTATTTTCTAAATATTCTATAATAAACATGCAACTTTTTTAATTGAATAGTTATTGTGTTAAAGCCAGGCACAGTGGCTCACATCTGTAATCCTAGCACTTTGGGAAGCCAGGGCAGGAGGATCACTTGAAGCCAGGAGTTTGAGACCAGGCTAAGCAACACAGCAAGACTCTCATCTCTACAAAAAATTAGCTGGATGTGGTGACACAAACCTCTAGTCCCAGCTACTCAGGAGACTGAGGCAGGAGGATTACTTGAGCCCAGGAGTTTGAGGTTGCAATGAGCTATGATGATGCCACTGCACTCTGGTCTGGGAAACAGGGGGAGATTCTGTCTCAAAAAAAAAAGAAAGAAAAAAAAGAAAGAAAAAGAAAATTTTAAAAGTTACATTGAATGGGTGAGGGGAAGGTGCTATGACATGACACTGACTGTAGAGCAATACAGACTAAACAAGCTACTAATATCTCATTCCATGGACAATTTCATTCCAAACATACCAAGCATCTTCAAAGCCTAGAGTAAACATAATGGCCTGGGCTCCTTTCTAGCCTCCTTCTTCTAGGAATGCCACTCCAGGCAAACCAGGCTGTCCTGTCAAGACTTACCTGTACTGTCCTTTCTATTTACATAGCCACCATGAAGTTGGCTCCCTCAACCCTCACACTGCCCCTCATCAGGATGGCTGGCTAGCCTTGGGTCCTTTCTTTGTATAACCTATAGTTGAAACCTTCTTTTAAAAATTCAGGGAAATAGTCGTTTGATGTGTATAAAGTTTCATATTTGCATAGTAAAAAAGTTCTGGAGATCTGTTTCATAACAACGTGCAAATTAAATTACTAAACTGTACACTTAATAATGATTAAGATGAGCTGGGCACAACTTCCTTTGTCCAGTTATTTCTCCACAATTTATTGACTTTTGTTAAAATGGTAAATAAGCTCCTAGGACTAACCACTACTTTTTTGTATTTTCAATTCTTTTCTGTGAAGCCCCTGCCTGTGTGTGAAATAAACCTTTTCTCCTGTAATCTATCTTTTATCAGTTTAATTTGCAAGCCCCAGCTTCAGAACTTAGTAGAGGAAAAGCTTTTCCTTCCCTACCTTGACAGTCCCTGTGTACCATGACAGTGATGTACCTGTATGCTGACAACTGGGGCAGATCGATTTTTCGTACCCAGTCTCAATATGACCAAATTATTTTCAGTAATATCATGAAATGAAACAAAAAGAACAAATGCTGAGAATTTTTTTACCGAACTTCAGCTATATAATTATACCAGGAAACAAACTTAAAATAAATAATATGTATTCAAAAAAAGAAAAAGTGAACAATTATTTCTTCAACAGTTTTTATGTCTAACAGTTTGACCACTGATCCCTTCGTTACAGTCTGATATAATAATATTTTATTTCAAATAATTGCCCAGCAATTAATAACAATTCTAATAAAACTGAAATATCAACAGAAGGTACAATTTAGGCAACTACTAAATCACATCATTGCTGTAATGCTTTTACTTCATGATTCGTCTATAGTTTTAAAGCAGACCATTTTTTAAGTGATTTTTAATTTTAAAAGTATCATCCAAATTCAGTAAAAATAATTTCACCTATGGACGAACAAAAAATAGTAGACATTGCAGCTTTTCCTTTGTCTGTTTTAAATTTTTAAAAAACTCCAAGTGATAGCATAGAATAAAGAAGTTGAAATGACTTAAGTTCTGTTTCTTTGCCATTATTGTGCTATCATTATGGATCTCAAATTTCTTGTTTAAATTCAGGTATGGGTAGCATCACAGTGGGAAAACACAAACTGCACCAATGATTTGGAACCATTATCAACTTAATTTCAAAAGAAAGCACAGCTGGGTCCACATATGGCAGCGGGGAAACTTAATTTATAACTGGGAGTTTTTTCAATTATATTCTATGTAAAATACATTGTCTATTAAAGATAAGTAACAAAAATTAAAATAAGAATAATTAGCTTTTATGTAAAATATATTTATTCAAAAGTAAATTATACATATATAATTAAAACTCACAGTAATCACAGCAATTGTTTAGAAATGAAACCAACAAAAGATTTTTTGAGGGGACAAGTATTTCATCACTGATCTTGTTTAGGATTTGCACATGTTGACAACAAAAAGCAGACGGGCTTTAGTTGGTTTTATAATTGTTTTTAAATTCCCTACAGACAGTATACCCCTTATTGCCTACCCCTGGGTAGGTTGCTCCCTAATACACCTCCTTTTGGCACACCACTGTTCCATAGTTAAGCTCATTAAAGTTGGTTTTGTTAATTTCATTATACTTTATAATGCATTCAGGTTTTACTAGGGAAATGTTGAGGATTCAATTTTTTTAATGAACAAATCTAAAATTCCTTATGTAATAAAAATGATCACTCAGTGACTTATCTTTCCGTGTATTCAATTTTCTGAAATTGAAGAAATTCAACAGGAAAAGAATTAGAAAGGGGCACAAAGGTTGACAGTGCAAACTACTGGCGGATCCAGATGGATGGGGTCACAAGTGAGGGGGGAGGGGAGAAGGTGTGGAGCTGGGAAACAATGCCCTGCCCAAAGCGGGCAGGTGGTACAGGAGCAGCCATTACTCAGCCAACCCCAACTGAATCCTTGCTGGGATGAGGGCCAGTGTACCAGACCTGCTAATTTTTTCATGAGAAGCCAATAATCTAGATGGCTATTTAAGATTTCCTGATTTTTAAATGCTGGAAATTAATTCAGACTCTAGAAAACACTGCAGTACAAACAAAACACATCCACAGCTGCATCGCGCCCCCAGGCTACCAATTTTCTAATGAAAAATGCAAAAGTAGCAGCTGAACGAGCTTACAGAGAGGTTAAGAGAATATGCTTCATTCTCTGATCTTTTTCCTTTCTGAAAATGTGGCCTTTTGGAAAAATCCAGATACACTTACATCATATCGATAATTATCTGCAGTTTAAGGAGAAAAGTAGCATAATTAGGGTAGGTAGTTGGAAGAGGCCTAAACTCCCAGAGCAGTTCTTTTTCCTGAGTCGGGGCCAAGGATAGTGTCACCCAGATGATGTACAACAGATTCACTTAATGACTGGCAAACCACATTTCCTTTTCCAGTGCAATAACTTAAAAGATTATTTACCTCCCTTATTACAAAGAGAGGAAATACGTCTTCCTAGACTCAGAGCAGCTGCGACCAGCTCTCCCAGAAAAATCATTAAACCGAGAGGATTCAGACAAAGCACAGAGCCCCCGCAGCCTTTGGTCACACGTCGCTCCACAGCCGCCGCAGGCACTGGCACCTACGGAGAGGTGAGTGTTTGCTTTGCCCCCCCAAAGCCTACACACCCCCTTCTCCCACTCATGCATCTGAGCCTGTAGACCGTAGTTAAGAAAATCAGCCTAAATCCTTGTATCTAGATTTCATTTGAATTGGCATTTAGCATATTAAAAGTGAAGGTTTATTCAAGTTAGAGATAAAATAGAAGCTGTCCCCCACATTTCCGCAGGTAATTAGAGCTTCTGGTATCTTAATGGAAAAGATGTGCACTGCTCTGCATAGTCAGTGCTTAAAAAAAAAAAAAAAAGACGTGGAGTGTGGAGCTAAATCCTCTAACAGACTTTCCCCTAAGTATCCTCAAGGCTCAGTTCCTACTTGGGGCACTACACAATTAGAAGCAAGCATTTGGAGAAGGCTTTGTCCTCAGGGGCCTTTAAGAATTCTCCACTTTAAGTGGCATGAAAACCCCCCAGTTCGGCCAGGTTGCCATGGCTCCTCACTGTGACCCCCAGGGCCACTGAGTCTGCAACTGTGAATCCATTTCAGTCCCTGGGAAAAGCTTTGCCTGGTTCAGGCCTCACATTCTGCCAAATAAAGGCCCCAAAGTCTAATCTCTAACCCTGCCTGCCTTGAAGAAACAAGCCTAAGGACAGTTACACAATGAGAGTCATCACGCTGCATGACAAGAGGAAAAAATTTAAAAGAAGCGAGTCTTTCTGTTTTTCACAAACCAGCTTCTTTGTAAGAAAATGTTCATTTGTATATCTCTTTTCCAGTGCTTATGCTCTGGACTGAATTTTTGTTTTGTTTTGTTTTTTAACAAACAACAACAAAAAGATTAGAAATGATCATTGACAAAAATTAATGACCCCATTATATTCTCCCAAATGTCTACTTCTGAAATTTCTTTTTCTGGTCTGGTTGAGGTGGGGGGAGAGGATGACTGGCTTAAGGTCAACCAACCCATTCTCATTCATAGAGCTTCCTTAGATTAATACAAATCTTCCTTTTTACAATGTAGTATTTTCAAAAGAACAAATCTCTAACAGTGAAATTTCAAGCACCAGTGGAGAAAAGCTATTTTTATGGAATGGGAGAGCCTGGTCCTTAAAATAATATGCTCGAGGTACTGTGTTATCTTCCCCTCTGAGCCCAGTTGGCCCTACAGACCTGCTTATACACACACACCCTTGTAGAGAAACGCTTTGCAATACTAACCATAACAAGCTTCAGAGAATTTGCAAATGATTTAGAAAATGGTGAAACTGTCCTGAAATCCTTTTATCTGGTGGAAGTTATTGTTATCCCTTCTTCTCATTCCCTCAATTCTGAAAACATCTCTTCCAATGAGAAAATGGATAGCCTAATGGTTAAGCCTCTTGGTTTAAGAGAATGGCCTTTGGAGTGAGAATGTCTGGGACCAAATTCCAACTCTTCCACTTACAGTAGAGGCTCTCTTAACAGATCTCCAGTTAACTGGCTAATCAACTTAACCAATGCACCAAACAGCCTGGCTGATGTCCAGCACACCCTTAATGTTCAGAGGTGGCAGGTAGGTTATCTCTAGTACACCTGAGCACTTCAGCTACTTTTGCATAACTGGTCAACTCCAAGTCATGCCTTCAGTGTCAAAGGAGCTCTTCAAACATACATCAAACTATAGGGCTCATTAGCAGAGGGATGTTACTACTCCTTTTATTTACTGTTTCTTAGATTAATTTCAAAACTAAGCAAGCATATGTTTTAGGTGGTGGTTAAGCACAATAATTAAAATGCATACACTTTTCTGGGTTTTGGTGGGTACTGTTCTTGGCACATAGGACAATCCTTGATCAACATCATTTCTCTGAATTGTTTCCTCTGTTCTTTGCTACTCAATCCTTCTTGCTCTATCACCAAAAAATAAATTCAAAACCATGTAAAGTAACCAAAACTTCCTGAAATTCTCCTCAAAAACACCTTTTGTAGATGAAATTGTGCTTTTGAGTGGTTACAGAACATAGTAGAGAACTATTAGTAAATATTAACACTGCTGATGCAAAGGAGTGAGAACTAGCCCCTCCACTGACCACATCTCTCCTCAGAAAATACTGAACAAAAATATGCAAAGATTGTTAATAGTGGTTATCTCTGTGGAATCAAGGAATTAGGGGTAAGTATGGGAGAGTGTACATTCTTACAGGGCAGATGAATATTTGTTGTTTGAAAAAGTGTACCCACTCACCCCTAAACCCCACCATGAGAATTCCTGCTTTAGATTTTCTAGACTTGGTCTTTGACAGGTGACAAATACAAAATTATGTGCTTCTCTGGCAGCTGACCCTTCCTGGCCTAACCATGTTCAATTTCATATATCACATCGTCAAGCTGATGTTAGACCTTCAATCCAGATAGTTCTGCAGAGCGAAGCTCACATCAAGGCAGGCTCACTTTCAATCTCCACAATTTTCACCCTTTGAATTTCTGAATTCAGAGTCCTGCCTTAGGTACACAGATAGTGATGTAGGATAAAAATCAAACCTTTGGAATTCCCTCAGTGCCAGCAAAGTTCTCTTAATCTATCAGGCAAAGAAATTAAAAATTCAAATTCACGCTTAACAAATACATATTTCTATTTTTTTCCAACTATCAGGACACACTGAAACCTAGTAAATAAAATATCTTTCCTAATGAGTCCTATAGTTTGCTGTACATTTGAAAAACTTCCCCTTTGACATTCTCAGGCTTCTTTTCATTCCACCCTGCTAAATTAACTCAACTTTTCTTAAGCAAAAGCCCACCTAGGCAAAGAAGGGGTTGGTGCCCCTCTAACCTCTGTATCTCAGCCTGCAGCAGGGCAGCTAATAAGGATGATTTCCATTCAAAAAAAACAAACCTGTTACACAGACACTTGCTGCACAAAAGAATTAATTTGCACCGTATGTTCATTGCTTTTCTGCTGGAATACAAGATGGATTTTTATGGAGGGCGGTGGGGTGAGGGAAGAACCACATTCAAAACCTAGCATCATTTTTCTCTACAGTGTCATTTCAAAGCCAGATAAAAGCAGAATGAGGAGGCTGGAAAAAAGCGTACAACGTAGCAGTTCTGAACACCACCCTTCATTTCATTCTGGCTCTGGGAGGGTGCACCCAAGCATCACAACAACCTCTCTCCTCATCACAGAAAATTAACTGGTAAGTGCTTTCCTGTTTGCTTTCCTCAAACTGACACATTTACAGCTGACCTGATGAGGATTCCTGCAGATGATTTATTTACAAAACAGTATTTTCACTACCAGCTGGCAAAAAAAGGAAAAGGACTCCTGATCGTTTACAAAATGTGCTGTCTGCAGATTCACATTTTTGGTCTTGTCAAAAGTGTTTAGGGACGATCCTACAGGGTTTGCTACAGCTGCTCCTGAGTCCTAAAACACTGCAGGAGAGAAAAAGAGAGTGTTGCTGGAGTGGGGGTGGGTAGACAAATAACTTTCAGTAATTTTCTCAGCTTTGAACTAGATAATTACAGCTCATAAATTTGGATTTTAAGTAGTTGTGATCCAGAAATAGTCAAACATTTGTGGAAAGCTCACTGTACAGAAACTAGTAGGAGAAAATGGTACTCTGAGATGAAAATTGACATTACCCTCTTTAGAATACAAGGTAGGAAAAAAGTTTTGAACTGAGTTGTGATGTAGTTCTCCCCCACCCCCACCCCCCATTTTTAAGATGAAAGGCTAGTGGTTTCTTAGACTCTCCCATTTCTTTGTTGTTGCTGCTGCACTTTGAAATCTCATTATCAATTGCCTGTTAGAATAATTGGGACCTGGGCTCTCCCAAGGAGGGGTAAATGGCTAAATGAAGGAAAGTTGCTGGGAGAGAAGGGTTTGGCTATTTAGTTATTCCTTTTCTAATCAGATAACTGTGAGCACAAATTGCCTTTTGTCTGATAGTTTACCCTTTCCTCCAAATGAAAGCTAATAAAAACAAAATAAAGGTTTGATAACAGAACTTTCACCAGCAAAGATGCTCCTAAATTGCCCTTTTCACTTAAGACAAACTCATTTGTTCAACAATCCACAAATCTGTTGCTAAATGAATCCACTAGTATTTTTGTTTGTTTTGTAAAAAGGGCCCAAGGGTTCTTTGTCTGGGTCTCATTCCTCTTAACTGAATCATTTTTATCATGTTTGCATATCTTCCAGACACTAAATGGTTACATTTTTCATGGCCTCTACTTATTATTTTATCTCAGATTTAAGTCATTTAGTTTATAAAAGAAGGTCATACATTTTCTGTTGCTTTACCACTAATTGTCATCTCCCTGGGATATTTAGCTTAACATTCCCTTTTCAAAGGCCACACCACTTGAAGCAATTATTTTGGAAAGCAATTTAGCAGTGTGTCTGTGCATATGGTAATGTATTTATTCTCTTTGACCTGCAGGTCTCCTTCCTGTGCAAGTAACTTACAGAATTGATTTTAAAGGGGAAACAGCTTTATGCTCACAAATTGTTTTCCAAATTATTCACAATTTTAAAAAATCAGAAGCAGTCTAAATATCCAACAGAATAGTTACAGAACTTCTTGATATCATCTCAATGAAAGACTATGCAATCATTAAAAAAATCATAATTTGAGAGTTATATAGCATCACAGATGGGTGCTTATGTGATGTTAGCCATGATTGTAATTATGTAAAAAGTAAATGAAGTTGAAAAGACTGAATATGCAAAATGATAATAGGTGTGTTACTCTGATGGTGAGTTTATGTGTGTGTCAGGGAGGAAAAAGTTTTCCTGTACCCTCTTAGGTTTATAACTGGGTACCAACAAATTAAACTGACAAAAGAAAGATTAGTAAGAGAAAACAAAATTTAACTGTGTGTATATTCACTATGTAGGTAGGTATGGGAGTTCACAGACAAATGTGACTCAAAGGGGCAGTTAGAAATTGGGGCTTATATACCATCTTTTTTTTTTTTTTTTTGAGACAGAGTCTTGCTCTGTTGCCCGGGCTAGAGTGAGTGCCGTGGCGTCAGCCTAGCTCACAGCAACCTCAAACTCTTGGATTTAAGCGATCCTACTGCCTCAGCCTCCCGAGTAGCTGGGACTACAGGCATGCGCCACCATGCCCGGCTAATTCTATGTATATTTTTAGTTGGCCAGATAATTTCTTTCTATTTTTAGTAGAGACGGGGGTCTCGCTCTTGCTCAGGCTGGTCTCGAACTCCTGACCTCGAGCGATCCGCCCGCCTCGGCCTCCCAGAGTGCTAGGATTACAGGAGTGAGCCACCGCGCCCGGCCCTATTATATACCATCTTAATAGAGGAAATGGAGGGGAAGAAGGGCACTTATGGAAAAACAGATGAACTTTTTGAAACATAAATGGGTCCTTAGGAGAATAGATGGGCAATATGATAGTTTTTGTGACAATGTCTGTTTGGGTGTGGTGTGGAGACTTCTCATCTCCAATGATAAGAGTCAATCTTCCCTGGTCGCTTCCGGGGAGGGGATTTATGGCATTTAAGTTCTCTGGAGAGTTCTTTTGGGAGACTGCTTTTAGGCAGATAAGAGATTTCAGAACTAAAATCTCTGTTGCTCGAAATAATTTTTATGCCACAGTTGTGTGTTCTAGACCCCTTCAGGTAACATATCCTTTCTTTTTTTCCCAAACTCTCTCTAATAGTACATTATTTTTATAATTTTTAAAATTTTATAATATTGCAGGGTGCAGTGGCATGCACCTGTAGCCCCACCTATTGGGAGGCTAAGGTGAGAGGATCACTTGAGCCTGGGAGTTGGGAGTCCAGCCTGGGCAACATAGCAAGACCCGGGGGGGAAAAATTGTAAAAAAAAAAAACTTTATAACATTGAAAATTCCCATCTATGCTTTTCTTCAGGTCTCATTATATCATACAAAGGGTTTAAAAATTAAACCCTTAAATGCAGTGAAGCTATTCAGTCCTAACTCACCTGGTTTCTTTGATGGCTTTAACTTCTGTAAAGGTTTCTGCCTCATCAAGCTTTTAATAAAAGTAATAAACATCACTGCCACTATAAAAACTGATAGTATAAAAATTTAGAGGTAGAAAAAAACATAACTAATCAAGATTATTAACACTCTTTTAAAGTTGGACAGTTTCTAAATATGCCTCAAATCTATGATTGCATGATATCTTTATATTTGCAGTTTTGCCCAAGTTATCCAAGCTCTTTGATCCAACTCTGCCTCTAACTTGTCACAGGTATGAGGCAAACTCTCCACACCTCAGTTTCCTTTAAAATAAATCTGATGGACTAGATTCCTGCCAGCTTCTAATTCCTTTTTGGATTTCTTTTTTTACCTCTGCTTATTAAGCCACTGCTCAATGTGATATTAGGTGCCTAGCATATACAGTGAGTACTTAATAAATAGCTGGTAAAAAAATCTTTTATTCAAACCCTATTTTCATTTTTTTTTCCAATGATCTTATGTCCTGATTATTTTGTACAGAATCAAATAAGTAGAAAAATGTTCTTCATTGTTAAAGAAAATGGTGTCAGTAGGAACAAAACATACATGAATCAGGCACAAATTTTTGTTAGAAATCATTCGGTCTTCCCTTTGGCCATATGACTGATTGGAGGGTAGAGGCCTGGGGATTAAGAATAGGGCCTGGCTTTGCCTATGTAAAAGTTTATCTCTGGGTGAAGCAAACTGACCCAGGGGAGAGCCAATTGTCCAAACCAGGTCTCGATGTCTCTTATACAGCAAACAAAATCAACTAGCCCATATAAGTTGGAATGTGTAAAACACTGCATACAGCAACTCTCTACAGGACAGGTGCAAATAAGGACTTGCTTTGTGATAAATGAATTCATCAAATAAGGTATATTGGGGCTTTTTGAATGATGTAATATTTGTTTTACTCTCAGTTTTCACCTCCACAGTCCAGCAAAGGAAGATGGAAGTTTTGGTCACTGGGCACAGTGGCTCAAGACTGTACTGCTAGCTACTGGGGAGGCTGAGGCAGGAGAATCTCTGGAGCCCAGGCATTTGAGGCTGCAGTGAGCTATGATCATATCATTGTACTCCAGCCTGGGCAACAGAATGAGACCTACATCTGTACAAAGAAAGAAAAAGTTTTGGTTACTTATTTGAAAGTCTGATATTTTCCCCTTTGTGGGCGAGGAATTGGGGGTGGTGTTTATCATTAACTAAGTAAATCATCTGTATTTGTCATTTTCAGTAAAGCAAATATTGACTGAACCCCCAGCTAGTGTGATAGAAGACAAAAGATTTTAATAGAAAATTCTTACCCTTGGAAAGCTCTGAATTGTGCTGCCTGGGACACAGAACTAGGTTATTAAACCAAAAAGTCTTAAAATTGTATATTACCTATAGAATATGGAGTTCAGAAAAGGGAGGGATGGATTTGAACTGAAGTTATGCAGGTTAACAGTTCATGAAGGGCTAGACACAGTGGCTCATGCCTGTAATCTTAGCACTCTGGGAGGCCAAGATAGGAGGACCGCTTTGAGGTCAGGAGTTTGAGACCAGCCTAAGCAAGAGTGAGACCCCATCTCTACTAAAAATAGAAAAAATTAGCCAGGTGTGGTGGTGTGCACTTGTAGTCCCAGAGCTAGACTCTGTCTGAAAAAACAAAAAACCCAGTTCATGAAGGAGGTGAGACAGTGATAGAGGTAGGTGCTGATGTCCCATCACGAGTCCAAGACAGATAAAAACACACAGACATGACTGGCCAACTGATAGGGCAGACCCACCAGAAATCCTTCATGGCCTGAGAAGCCTTGTGGAGGAACTTACTGGGAGGGAGTAGGCTAGAACATCTTTGACCTCTGAAAGCCAAGGAGAGGAGAAAGCAGTATGAAAATAAAAATATAAAGAGTTGTTTCCACTAAAACCTCAGGGCACAAGCAGCCCCATTTTGAGACTTCTCCAACAAGAACAAACATCATAAAAGAAGGGAATTCCCAGCCTACTACTCCTTACTTCATCCCAAAACTCTACCCAACTTTGATAAGGCAAGTAGCCCAGTCCTCCGGCAGCATACCTGATAGAGACTTGGCCCCCCCAAGCGGTGAAGACTTGTGTACAAACACTTGTAACTCACCTCCTGGAGGCCCTGGAAATAACTTTTTTAGAGAATGCTAAATGCGGGTGATATATTATATTTATGGGGCAGACACAGCAGGCAATGTATGAGTTAATGGAGACACCCCAGTGAATCCTGAGTTATAACTCTAAATACTGCCCCATTTGCACCCCCTGTCAACTGAGGAAATTTCCAGGTTACAACAAATATATTTGTATAGCATTTGAAACTTTTCACTGTGCTACTCTTAATAGCACTGCCAATTACTATCCTCTAGGAAATACACATCTAACCCAAATCTGTAATGAAGGTTCTTATTTAAATTTTCAAAACCGGCGTTGCTGGTGTACGTACAGTACGACAATTTAACCAGGCCATGTAATACAGCTATGCTCAAGGCCAGCCCAACCAAACTAGGACCAAGAAATTACCAAGGGGATTTTAAGTAGAGATTTTATGTTGAAGACTAAAATAGAGTAGGAAAAGCATTCAGGCCTACAATTGGGGTAGGTAGGTATTCTTGGAACAACAAAAACAGGGGGTCTTGTTGGTATTACTGGCAAAAAGGCAATCCCCAGATGGCAAAGTTCCAAACATGGTGAAACAAAGTAATTCGTTTCATAAAAGTTAGCACATAAAGAATTTATTAAAGAGCGGTCACATTCCTCGGGAATCACCCAAAAGCAAGCAAAGCAGATCTCACATGTGCTTAAAATGGCACCCAGGGTTAATCTCTGAAGGGCTAATTTTGTGTTTCTTTTCTATGCCAAAAAAAAAAAAAAAAGAGTTATTAACTATCTATCCATAGTCAACCAGTCACCTATTACAAAAACTGAATGAGTTGGGAACAGTTCCTCCATTTCAAATGCTTTACATAATCGGATACCAGAGACCAATATTGAACAAAAACTGGTCACTGCAAACGTATGTAATATGATGATTACAAAAGTGCTTACGGAACACTCAGAGGTGGGTCAGGGAATGGAATAAAGATGGAGTTAATATTAAAAGGGGGCCAGGCACAGTGGCTCATGCCTATAATCCTAGCACTTTGGGAGGCTGAGGCAGGAGGATCACTTGAGGGCAGGAGTTCAAGAGCAGCCTGAGCAGGAGCAAAACCTGATCTCTACAAAAAATAGAAAAATTAGCTGGGCATGGTGACACGCACCTGTAGTCCCAGCTACTTGGGAGGCTGAGGTAGGAGGATCACTTGAGCCCAGAAATTTGAGGTTGCAGTGAGCTATGGTCACACCACTGCACTCCAGCCCAGGCAGCAGAGCGAGAACGCTGTCTCAAAAAAAAAAAAATTATACACACACACAAAGGAGAGGATTTCATGAAGGACTTTGAAAGGAGGTATACAACCTCGTAGCTTGAAAAGAAAAAAATTTATGCATCTGGTTTAATTTTCACTAGGACCACACTGATTCTAATGGCATGAAAAATAACAAAAAAATAAGGTTAAATCAAAGTTAGATCATCGACCCTAGAAGAAAGTACTTATAGATATGATATCCTTAATTTTTCATAAAACTTTCTCTTTAGCAGTTTTGTAATGAAAAGCCTCTAGTTAAGTGGGAAAATCTGGTAATGAAGCATTTTATTTATATAAGTAAGAGTTGACATGGCTTTTTTTCCTTAGGTTGTAAAATATAAAAGTGCTGTTATTTGAACTCGACCATGTTTGATCTAACAAAATGGCAGTTTCTTCTGTGTCAACATAACACATGGATTAATAATTTAATAAAAATAGCAACATGACTGAGAAAGCACTTCCTCCTTTCTTCACTAGATACTCATGGAGTCTTACTATTATATTTTCCTGCACTCTGCCCCATGCTACAGACACAAGGATGAGTAAAAGGTAGTCCTTGCCTTCTAGGCTCTCACAGTTTAGTAAGGGAGATGATTACTAGAGAGACTTCATGTACAGGGTAAGAAGGAAGGTCCTGAGGTCAGAGAGACCAAGAGGTCTAGTCTGGTCTTCACCACCTTTGCTAATTGTCCAACCTCTCTCAGTCTCCTGGAAATAATAGAACTTCACAGGATTGTTGTGAGAATTAAATGTGAAAATGCATGTGAAGTTGCTTAGCATTGTGTTGGACTAATCAAGTATTCAGGGGAAATGTAAGATATTATCATATGTGTTAAATGCTACTTAGGTAATTAGATGTGGTTGGTACTTGCTTCCTTTTGAATAGAGTGAGGTAAACTGGTTTTAATTATAAGCAACATATGAGTAGACAACAGTGGTTTATGGTGAACTTGTTTGTTCCTGATAATAGTTTGGAGAAAAATCTCATCATCTTTCCCTGGAAGTGGGGTCTGTTGTAAGTCAAAAGTCCTGATCTAATTAAATGGCTGAACAGATTTGACACATCTCTCAAGAGTGAGGCTGGCTTTCCTAGGTATTCAACATTCTTTTAACACCTTTAATAATAATAATAATAAAAGGAACTGAAACAGGAACTAATGGATTTGATGATAATAAATCCAATTCTCTTCTCAAATGCACCTTTGCCCTCTCAGGTAAAAATAAATGTTAGTTATTGCCAACCTGCCCATGGGCATGAATGCCTTTATCAAAACCCACTGAATAGTCTTTTAGTTGGTCAATAAATATTATTGAGCCCTAGTATTTGCCACGTACTGTGCTAGGCTCTGGGAGTATAAAGTTAAGCAAAACTACAGCTTGGTGGGAGAGACAGACATTCATGAAATAAGCCTTCAGAGATATAATTAAAAATTACTCTACATGAAGAGTGTTGAGCACGGATCTGATTTAAACTGGGGCATAGGTTTGTAGAGGTCAGGGAAAAGGTGACTTAGGGAAGTAGCATCTAAAAAGGCCACTTCCTTTTTAGAAGAGCTGGTGATGCTCTCCTTAATTCCAAAACCACCAGCAAGTTCAGGAAATAGCATCTTAGTCAAGTCAATTGTTTGGTTACCTTATAGAAAATACTATGTTGATATAAATCATTTGTTCTGTCACCCAACTGTATTGGTAACATGAAACATGACATTTCTGTTTGTCTTCTTTCCCATAAGGACTTTCCTATTATTAACCGTAACTGTGGAGTAATTTTATTATTAGCATAAACACAATTGCATACTTAATCACAGTTTTTTAGATGCACTAAATAAGAAGTTCAGAAAAATTTAGAAGATGGTAAAATGACCCTACATGAATTCTATAGAGATCGTCTAGCATCTCTGTGAGTGTCACGGTTCAAGGAAGATGGCTCTAGACCACGATCTCAGGCTAAGGGAGGAAGACAGACTCTTTTCCTTTCAAAGAGTTCGCGTACCTCCCCAAACCTCTGTATTTATTGCAGAGAAAGGAATTCAAGGTCAAAACAAAGAACATACAGACAGAATGTTTGGAAAGAACACATAGATAAAAATCTCTTGTGCCAGTAAACACATTATTCTAAAGAAATCTTCATTCCTTTTCTGGAAGGGATTCCTTGGTCTGAAATAACATTTCATGTAGAAATGTGGTGTTTCTCCATGGTCTTTGGTGAATTTTAGCACACACTTAAAACTGCTTGTCTTTGGGAAGGATTATAATAAACTCTGTATAAAAGCAGTATTTTCAGATTGCCTCAGAAATGCATTATATTTCCCAAAACACAGATAAGGGGGGAAATGATTGTAGAGAGTGATTTCATTTTTTTTTTTTTTTGAGACAGCGTCTATGGCTAATTTTTTCTATTCTTGGTAGAGACAGGGTCTTGTTCTTATTCAGGCTGATCTCAATACTGACCTCAAGCGATCCTCCTGCCTCGGCCTCCCGGAATGCTAGCATTACAGGCGTGTACCACCATGCCGGGCCCTCAACCCAGTTCTGATCCTATCTGCCCAGAGATGGCACAGATCCCGGATCCTAAGATTACTGTTACCTTCTAACCTGCCACTTATACGCCGGAGGTTCCCACAATCCCCTTCACATTAGATCAGCTCAGAGAACGTAGGAAAATGGTGTACTTACTAGGTTGTAGGTTTATCACAAAGGCTAGGTAGGTTTCAGGGATATCCAGATGGAAGCGAAGCATAAGGGAACGCAAGTGGGAGGGACGCGTGCCCCCTCCGGGCCGCCGCCAATGCGGTTCTGCTACGTATTCGCTAACCCGGAAGCTCTTCCTTCCATGGGGGGGCTTCGATTCACCCACCGGTGAATCGCTGGTCATTGGAGATTAATGCAATTCCACAAAAGAGTTATCTAGCAGAGAAGTGTGTTTGGGAGCAAGAAGAAGCAGGGTGGGGTGAGTTTGGGGCCTCTGTGATGGGATGGGCGCAGGGTGGGGAGGTGATAGGCTTTCAGGGGAGGAGACGTCAGCCAAAGACTGGCAGTTCACCAGACTGTCGGAAGAGGAAGTGAGCCCCACGGCCCTTAGCTATGCATGCCGTAAGTCTCGCTTTGTTGCCCGGGCTAGAGTGAGTGCCGTGGCGTCAGCCTAGCTCACAGCAACCTCAGACTCCTGGGCTCAAGCGATCCTACTGCCTCTGCCTCCCGAGTAGCTGGGACTACGGGCATGTGCCACCATGCCCGGCTAATTTATATATATATATATTTTTTAGTTGTCAGGCTAACTTCTTTCTATTTTTAGTAGAGACGGGGGTCTCGCTCTTGCTCAGACTGGTCTCGAACTCCTGACCTCCAGCGATCCACCCGCCTCGGCCTCCCAGAGTGCTAGGATTACAGGCGTGAGCCACCGCGCCCGGCCTTATGCCATAAGTTTTAAGGAGACTATTCTTACCATCTTGAGAGGTTTGACTCCAACCGCTCTCACAGAGATTAAAGACTGGAAATTTATAAGAGAAGAATTCTCATTCTCCAACTGCTATTGGCAAGTTGGAAAAGAAAAAGAGTTACATAAATGACAAGTAGGTCTTTGGGGAGTAAGTGAGAAATTCATTTAGAGTGGTAGAGGCCAGGCGCGGTGGCTCACGCCTGTAATCCTAGCACTCTGGGAGGCCGAGGCTGGTGGATCGTTTTAGCTCAGGAGTTCGAGACCAGCCTGAGCAAGAGCGAGACCCTGTCTCTACTAAAAAATAGAAAGAAATTATATGGAAAACTAAAAATATAAAAAACTTATTCGGGAATGGTAGTGCATGCCTGTAGTCCCAGCTACTTGGGAGGCCGAGATAGGAGGATTGCTTAAGCCCAGGAGTTTGAGGTTGCTGTGAGCTAGGCTGATGCCAGGCACTCTAGCCCTGGCAACAGAGACTCTGTCTCCAGACAAAACCAAACAATTACTTCTCTTCAGTGTATATCGCATATAAAGAAATTTCATAGCATCCTTTCTACCCTCCCTGCTTACCCCATCCCTCTAAACAACTGTGAGCTAAAATAAAATCATAAGCTCTCCTGTAGTTGACTGAATGGGTTCTCTCTTGGCCAAGGGGACCCCAGAGATACCTCTAAAACTGAGTTACTGGCCATGTGAAGGGAGGTCAGACATGCTTCATCACGCCCCATCAAGATATGTCCCATCTTTTTGGGCCAAACCAAGGTATGCTTTCCCCATATTGATTTATGACTTTATCTATAATTCCTATCTCCTGAAATATATAAAACCAAATTCACCCACAGCAAATCCGCTTGCACAAGGCTTCTTGGGTGTGGCTCTGGGCCATGGTCCTCAAATATGGCTCAGAATAAACCTCTTTAAATTATTTTACAGTGTTTGGCTGCAGTTCCATTGGCACAACTTAGGAGAATAATTCATCCTGGACAGTGACCAAAGTGCCATCACACTGTATCACATGTTGGAGTAGCTGAGCGATAGAGTTTCAGGTTTCAAGTCCAGTTATGTCCAGCTAACACTCAGTTTATGGTTTCATTAAGCCTCTTTAAGTATGAGAATGGCACCTTCCTCTGACATAGCTTTGTAGTAGAATGAAAGCTCCATGGGTTCTTTTCACTGCTCGTTTCGCCAGGGTCTAGAATACATAGTTGCTGCCCAATAAATATTTATCAAATGAATAAATGCCAATTTTTAACAACTATAATCTTTAGGAATTCTGCCTTACATTAAGCTCATAACTGCTTTCCTCAATTTCTTAGTTCTACTCTCTGGCTGATAGAACAGTTCCCTCTTTCAAATGCCTGCCCTTGGGCATTTAAAAAAATGTATCCTGGTCTTTCTTTTCCGATATAAACAGCTTTCATCGATTCATTCAATGCTCCTCACATGATGTAGTTTCAAGCTTTCTCTTCATCCTGTTCCCTCTCCTCTGGACACATTCCATTGTTCCTCTTAAACTGTAATTCCCAGAAAAGAACACAATATCCCCAGGTGCTGTCTGCCCAGTTCAAGTAAAATTGGACAAACACTCCCCCAATTGTATTAATACAGCCCAACAGGCAAGTTCACATTTTTTTGTTGTTGTCACATCCCTTTTGTTGACTCACATGGAGCTCAGGGTCAAGGAGAAAGCTTGTGTTTGGGCAGAAATTTAGTATGTTTTAATGACAGAACAAATCACCACAGGGCACTAATCTCAGTGCCCTTGGTGAATGGTGCACATCCTGTGGAAATGCAAATGAAAAGTGGTTGATTGGGACCCTGCTGGGGCACACCACATTGACTTTTTTCTGGTCATGAAAAGGCACTGAATAAACCATTAGTCAATATTATATACCTCTTTAATGGAGGCTTGCCAGATCCATTTTAGGGAAATAATTCAGGGCCTGTAATTGCCGCCTAAACACATTGCCAGCTAGGAAAACCTGTTGGAGAAGATTATTTGCTTTGTAGTATAACTGGCATAAAGTTCAATGTAGGTGTTGCTTAACAAGTGAACCCTGAAATGAAAGAAGACAGGTTATTCTAAAGAGTCTTTTGGACGCTTTCAGTTTCATTTTCCAGGTTAGTGTGGTAAAATTAGATTCTCTTTTAGAAATAATTGAATGGGTATTCTAATTTCCACTTTTAAGAGCCTTCAAAACTTTATCTAGAATGCAAGGAAAATCAAGGTATCTTCAACTCAATATCCCTATAGTTACTATTAATATGACTCTTTAGTGGTTTTAAAGATGAACTAGGCTGGGCACAGTGGCTTATCCCTGCAGTCCTAGCACTTTGGGAGGCCAAGGTAGGAGGATTGCTTGAGGCCAGGAGTTCAAGAGCAGCCTGAACAAGAGCAAGACCTGATCTCTACAAAAAATCGAAAAATTAGCCGAGCATGGTGGCACACGCCTGTAGTCCCAGCTACTCAGGAGGCTGAAGCAGGAGGATCCCTTGAGCCCAGGAGCTTTAAGTTGTAGTGAGCTATGATGACACCACTGTACTTTAGCCGGGACAACAGAGTAAGACGTTGTCTCAAAAAAAAAAAAAAAAAAAAAGGGTGGGGGGAAGAATTGCCGAGCTTTTTTCCTTTGAATAAGTAATCACATGAGTTTCAGGGAATCAGGCTTAAGATGGTTTGTCTGACTGCCTTGTTAGAGAAAATCTGTGATGAAAAGAAATAAACTATTCTAAAAATAGAATTTTGAAAAATAAATTTTATTATATCAGGTGGTTTGTTACTGAGTTCCTTCCAGGTTCCTCCTCAGAAATAAACTGTTTGCATTACATTTTAGTGATGGTATGTTGTATTACTTGTATATATGTCAAGATATTTTGTGACTACTTTCTTGAACTTGAGTACCTTGGAGATGCACTTGGCTTTGGAGTTATCTAAAATATTGAGACCAAAGAGGCAGTGCAGATATGTGCCTACATCAGTCCTTTCTATGAATCACCATATTAATGACCTTTAGAAGGTCACTTTCATTTCCCTTTGTTTCTGGGGCAAGGTGAAACTAATATCAAATATGGAAGAAAGAGATTAAATAAATAAAAATTATTTGCTATACAGTTACTGGTATATGGCCTTTGTGTCAGACTAAGTCAATGGAAAAGATACCATAATGGAAAATAAGGTAAGAATAAAGAAAAGAGTTCTTGACTGGGCGGTGGCTCACGCCTGTAATCTTAGCACTCTGGGAGGCCGAGGCGGGAGGATTGCTTGAGGTCAGGAGTTCGAGACCAGCCTGAGCAAGAGCAAGACCCCATCTCTACTCTAAAAATAGAAAAAATTAGCCAGGTGTGGTGGCATGTGCCTGTAGTCCCAGCTACTCGGGAGGCTGAGGTAGGAGAATTGCTTGAGCCCAGGAATTTGAGGTTGCTGTAAGCTAGGCTGATGCCATAGCACTCTAGCCAGAACAACAGAGTGAGACTGTCTCAAAAAAGTTCTTAAAATATATTTTATATTTTTATTTTATTTTTAGCATATTATGAAGGTATAAATGTTTAGGTTACATGTTATATTTTTATATTTTAAGGTCATATATTTTACCATTGAACCCTCTCCACCCCCTAACCTCCTCCCCCCACCTCTCTCCCTCTTTCCCTTTCCCTCTTTCTCTCTTGTTATGCAAACTTAAATATGAAGAACTAGTTGGAAAGTGAAAATTCTGTTTCTTCTAAAGTTGTACAGCTGATGTTTATAACCTTCTCTCACAGATGTTACATTTTATAAAATGTGACTCATTAGGGTGGTACTAGTATCTTTAGATGGAAAGAAATCCCCAAGGGCAGAATGATTACATAAGTCTGCCTCACTCAAAACCTGAAATATTTGAATAAAATATTTCCTGGAAAAAAAGGCAATAAGACTTTGCCATACTTAAATGAATCAGAAAGGCCAATGATTTCAGATTCATTCTTTCTTGTGGGAGGAATGAGGGAGGGACAATATTATTGTTTGGGGAGGTTTTTGTTGTAATTGCAGAATGTTTTTAATTTGTGTAGTCTTTTTGTTTTGGACTTTGGTCCATACTTTTGTTCCAATGTGCAAAAAAAATTTACTTGAAGAAATTGTTTAAATGTCTACTCTGTGCAAAATACTAGATTTGGTGCTACTTGGAGGTATGGAGAGTAATAAAGGAGCTAGAATATACTTTCGTGTCATTTTTAACCTTTACTGTTAGTTAGAAAAGCCCAAGGGCAGAATTATAATGTTTAGAACTAGATGTCACCTATATTTTCCACGTGAGGTACCTGGGGTCCCAAGTAGGAAGGGGTCTCATCCAAAGTCACAGCTAGTAACATTCAGAGCTAAGACTTAGAGCCATCTCTGCTGAGTTCCAAGGCTCTTTCAATACACCAGACTACCTAATACCCATGGACCTAAATGGGATCAAGTGTCCTGGCAGGTCAGAACTAGGGTAAGGCAATTGAAGCAAAATTAACAGGGTACCAAAAACCTCAGTAATCAAAATTAATGCAAAAATATCCATGATGAGCAAAATATCAAAATCTTAAACAAAGACAGGGGCCTACCCTGCACTCGCATGACCCAACCTCACTTGTCTCACCCTAATCTCAGCCCTCTATCGTATAATCTGAACTTTTGGGTGGATCAAAGGGGAAAACCAATTACCCTTGGCTGGGTAATTGTAAGGGAATCCCTGAATGTACAGAGTGAGCTGTCAGATGTTCAGAAATGGATCACTTGTCCACAATAGTGTATTGAGATACAATGGCTCTCATTTGTTTAATAAGAAAGTGACAGAAGGGCATAGGGGGAGACATGAGATGTGACAGTGGGTCATACTAACCTCTAGAAGGCTCTACTCCCATAGGGAACCTGGGTCCCTTCAAGGGCTTTGCTAGGCAGAAGACAAAATGGAATCCTCCAAACCCCACAGTGGGGTTTAGTTGATGGCTTTGATCAAGCAAGAAACTGGGTTTGATTTTCTGTTTGATCTTCTCTCTCATCCATGTCCTGTGCCTGAAGTGTTAACCAGGACCTGGCTATGAACCATTTGAAAGTACCCTTGCCCTTAGAAGGCCAAGAAGAAATCATGTTGGATCTCAGAGGAAAGGACAGGCCCTTGGACAAATGCAGTCCTACAAGTTCACATGATGTCCACGTCACCAAGAAAGACCAAAAGGGCATTTGGGACTTAACCTGCTATGGAGCAGTAAAGAATATGCATTTGCCTAAGTGTCCTCTCTTCACTTATTCCTCAGAATCCAGCAGCCATGGGCTGGATGGGAGTTGGTTTAGGTTCCTGGTCTGGCCGTTTGGTTTTTCTCAAGTCATCTTTCAGTGACTTTTAACAGGAGGGTCAGAACCAACTGTTTAACAGAATAGATCCTAGACAAATGTGGACCTCTGACATAGTGCTAATATGTAGCCATGACAAAAGCTCAAAGTTAAAAGCTGTTCTTACTAGCTGGCTCCACTGGGAGTGGAGGTGGAGGTGAGGAGTGATGAGGAAGAGTCTAATAAAGAACTGAAGTCGCTTTCTTTACTTTATGTCATTCTGAGCTTCCCCCTATATAGTCATCCTCCTTTGTAAAGAAGAGTAGTTTATCTTTTATTTTTTTCCTTGAGCTACAGGTGCAGCTCTAGAAAAGGAAAGTAGATTTATTCTCTGAAGTCAGCATCATTCTCTATTGGTTTACATGCTCTTGAAGAGGGATTCTTGTGGCCCAGATACCTAGTGGTTAAGAACATAGGCATTTACCAATTGGATAAGAATTAGGATAAGAATTCTAACCATTTCAATCTGCCAGTAGAATGGTTTTTGTAAGTTCTTTAATTTTCCTGATCTTCAGTTTCCTAATCTGTAAAAAGAGAATAAAGGCTCAAAAATGATATCCATTCTCATAGACTTTTGCCCTTGAAGGATGATGTTAAAAGTCCCCTTTGTGCATACATTAGTGCCTTCTAGAGTGTGCCTAGGCAGCAGCCAGCCAGGCTGTGTCCCTTAGTGCCCACTCAATGCAGTGCATTCTGTTTGCTTGATTGGTATATGTCTTTGCTTCTCCTAAGCCAAAATTTTCCTTTCTATTATACTGACATTTTTTGCCCTGGCTCCAACATCAGAACCACAAAGAATAAATGTACTACTTTTTCCTCATCTTCAAGTATCTAAAGACAGCTATCAGACTCCTAAAAGCTTCCTTTCTCACTGGTTCCTTCAATATTCCAACAAAGACATAATTTCAAGTCCCTTCCCTCTCTCTCCTGAGTTCTTCCTTTTGCACTGCTTCAGTTTTCTAATGGTCTTCTCAAAGTCTGTTTTGCAGAACTGAACAAACTACACCTGATATAGGTTGACCATGACAAAATGGAGTGCTACATTTGATAGCTTTGTTTCAATTACCATAAAATAATTAAAAGTGTTTATGATGAATGTCCTTAAACTATCACAATAGTGAATCTGGCACCCAAACTGGTTGTGATCAATGGGCAAGTCTTTAAACTTGTCCTTTATTTTTATCTTTCACTTCTACATTTTATCCCATACTTCTTCCTGTCTCCTCCTAGGAGGAAAAAAAGGCAAAAATATTTTCAAGCATATCTTGTATGAATGAGAGGAAATTCTAGAATTGTTGTCCT